>NW_019154086.1:17573529-17586261 GCF_002288905.1 Enhydra lutris kenyoni
TACTGGAGTACAGGAGGGATGGACCCATGACCAGCTGAAGTGCCAGTCGTGGGAGGATGCAGTCACTACTAGAAACCATGGCACACAGTGAGACAGAACGGTGGAAAAGCAACCCAAACCAAACTCTTTCTCCTACTACCTCTCATTCCTGCAATTGACTTGCATGCACTGGATTTAAACAGGAAACTAGCTGTCAAGGTAGTCTGGGTAAATGCTCATAGAAGTCAAGGTCAGCCTCTCAGGGCACAGTACAAGGCAGAAAAAGGCAGAATGTAGATCTGGGTAGGGTGGGGTCACAAACAGATAATAACTAGTAGATACATTATAGCATTACTGGGACACAGAGTTAAACCATGCCTGGAAATGAATTCTTCTGGCCACAAATATAGAATGCTCTCCATTTGTCTTCCCTATAGCATGAAATCCTTGAATTATGAGAGATAGGTCATAAGTGGTAGGACATTCAGAGTTATTAAAATTTATTCCTGAACTCCTATGTGTGCCATGCGTTATTTGCAAAGGAATGGGAGCAACTAATCATAGCAAAGAGAAAATGTGTAATGAATAGCAGTCTTTTGTTTGCTTCTAAATACTGCGAAATAATTTGAATATTGGGAAATATATCTAGATGTTTTCATTAGCATTTGGAATAGTAACAATGAAAAATTGTTTTGCTTTTAATGTTGGTCATTTAAAACTGATTTTTTTTTTCTCACCAAAGGCTATATAATTATAATTTCTTCCTTTTTTTTTTTTTTCCAGTAAGTGCTGGGTTCACTTTGGATTTGATAAGTTGATTTAAAAAGGGAGTTTTAGGGGTGCCTGGGTGGCTCAGTGGGTTAAGCCGCTGCCTTCGGCTCAGGTCATGATCCCAGGTCCTGGGTTCAAGCCCCACATCGGGCTTTCTGCTCAGCAGGGAGCCTGCTTCCTCCTCTCTCTCTGCCTGCCTCTCTGCCTACTTGCGATTTCTCTCTGTCAAATAAATAAATAAAATCTTTAAAAATAATAAAAAAATAAATTAAAAAAAATAAAATAAAAAGGGAGTTTTAGGGGCACCTGGGTGGTTCAGTCGGCTGAGAGTCTGATTCTTAGTTTTGGTACAGGTCATGATCTCATGAGTAGTGGGATCAAGCTGCTCAATGGCCTCTATGCTTGGCTGGGAGTAAACTTGGGATTCCCTCCGTCTGCCCCTCCCGCCACTCACATGTGTGTGCACACATGCTCTCTCTCATTCACTCTTGCTCTCCCTCTTTCTAAAATAAATAATAAAATAATAAAATAAAAAATAAAATAAAATAAAATAATAAAATAATAAATAATAAATAATAAAAATAATAAAAATAAAAAGGGAGTTTTAGACATGCTGAAAAGTAAGAACAAAAAGAAGAGTAAGTCGGGCATCTGGGTGACTCAGTTTGTTAAGCAACTGCCTTCAGCTCAGGTCATGATCCTGGAGTCCTGGGATCGAGTCCCACATCAGGCTCCCTGCTTGGCAGGGAGTTTGCTTCTCCCACTGACCTCTCTCCTCTCATGCTCTCTCTATCTCTCTCAATTAAATGAACAAAATCTTTAAAAAAAAAAAAAAAAAAGAAGAAGAGTAAGAAAATATTGCTAGTAAGGGAGATCATGTGTTGTTTGACTTTGTCCTTATCTTTTAGTTTAGCAATTTTTGGATAATAGTTATAAAAAGCAATACCAGTTTGGTACTGGTGTTTCTGTCTGACCCCAAAACCATTATTTTCTCCTCATAATATCTCTCCCTCATTTAAAAGGTTAGCCTCTTTTCTTGAGTGAATGCATGGTATAGACTATACTACATTTTTCCCTGAAATGACTTTCTTTTATTGAACTGATACTAAAATATCACAAAATAATGTTTCAGTGAACATGAGGTTTTTATACATATCTATACTATTTTAAAAGAGGATCTAATTTTGTACCATAAAACACCATATATTTAAAGTGAAAATAACAGCTTAAAAGGCTAAAGAAATTTTTAAAAATAAAATCAACTTTTCTATGGCAGATGATGGGGATAGAAGGAAGAAGAATGTGAGAAATAGTGGCTTACACTCAAAACACAGTTAAAGGATTATGCCAGTTTGTGAAAAACCATACCATATATTATATGGAGAAAACTTAAAATTATTTGACCAAAAAAAAAACAAAGCAAAAAAAAAAACCCATAGAAGAGAGAAGTCATGACTACGGAGGACAGTCAGGAAACAAAACTGTTTTCTGTGGGAGCCTTGTTGTTACTTTTCTAACACTTCAATGGTTGAAAGGAAATCAAACTGCGAGAACTTACTGCCAGTCCAATGAGCCCTGGGGGATTTGTCACAAATTTGGAACCTGAGTGGCCTCAAGCTTCACAGTTCTGGTCCTCAGAAGTGACAAAAAGCAAAGGGACCAACAGAGAAAGTGGAGTATTAGTTATGCAGAATTGAACACCAACATATTTTAAATTGTTGGGCAAACTTCAGGCCACCCTTTTAGTTTTGCATTAGTCCAAATGACCAAATAATTTCCCTCAAAACATGTGCTATACTTAGGAGCTTACAAGGAACAACCACTATTTTGTAACTATTTACAGGTAATTCTGAACTTACTCTTGCCTGGAAGAAAGCTTCTTAAACCCTGAAAATTGGGTAAACAACTAAAAAAGTTAGCTCTGAAACTCCTTTTAGACTACTTTATGTGGTATTATTTTACTAAAAACCTAAGAAAGGATAGGAACATTCAAAGAACTTAGCTCTTGGTCCCAGAGAAATGATGAACATCAACAGACTCTTTGGAAGTAAATTAAATAAATGCAGTTAGCTGTGACCACAGGATGCTCTCTAGTCACTGAATTCTGGTGTCGTCGCTAGAAAAAAAAGATTTCTATTTGTCTCCATATGGAACAAAAATGAACCAGTTGAAATACTGACTTATACATTGTCTCACTCCAAATCAATGTTTCTTAAATGAAGCCTATGGTTCTAGAACCACCTGGAGTGTTTGATTAACATGCAATTCCCAGCCCCCATACACAAGTCATTCATATGCATGCTAAAATTTGAAAACCACTGCTACAAAGAGCTCATGTATTATTTCACAAGAAAGGATATGAGGATTAGAATCTATTTTGCCTTTGATAACATTAGGAGATTTTTAGGGAATGAATGGAAACTTGATGTAAGAACATATGGAGTAATTCAAGTAGGCCTAAAATTGTTTAATATGAATCAACAATAATAAATTGTTTTATTTTCATAATTTCCCATCCTACCTGGTCACCATCTGGTTAAGGATTTTGGATTAGAGTAAATTTTAAAATTCTTTGTAATTGTATATTTTCTGCTTCTGTAGCCTGAAAGGAAAAAAATCTAAGCTTAAAGATCAATTAGCATGTTAGCTGATTCTTAAATATTTTTAAAAGGCCCTAATTCTTTTAAATTTCCTCAATCTCTATATTTTAAAATAACATATTAATCATAATACAAATCAGAAATATCTTAATACTAAACAATTAATTTTAGACCTTTTTATTTAAATAACTTTTTTCTACAAATATAAATTACACAAACTAAACCAAGAGCCTCCCAAATGCAAAGACTCTATCATTTGAATTATGCATACAGTGATATGGAAATTAATGTTATAGGAAAAGTTTGATTAAATACATACGAAGAAGGAGCAAAATACTATAAAAAAACTAAAAATTAGATGAAAATAAAAAATAAATGTTCAAATATGAACAAAATAAGACAGCTAAGAATTAGACAAGAAAACTAACAACAAAGTATAAATTTTATTGAAGGACATAAAAGATCTCACTCTCTTCCCACCCCCTTATTTTCCTTTTTAAACAAGTAATGAGGTAAGGCAGAGTAAAAATAGCATCCTCATAGGGCAGGGCATGGATCCAAGAGACCCAAGAGCAAGGTGTCAGACATTGACAGGGTAAGGAAGAGTTTAACAGGGAGACAACCCAGTGTGGGGAACCAGGAGAAAAGCAAGGTGAGGAGGGTATCTACCTACAGAGGGGCAAACCCAGACATGGGCTGTTGGGGCCCAAACTGGATGAGGAAGGTGTTCATGTGGGGGGAGCCAGTGAGGACTCAAGTGGCAGAAGGAGGACATTTATTCAGAGGAAGGACTGGTGGCAGCAATGGGATATTGATTTCATGAAGGAGAATCGATCAAATGAGTAAATATCTTAAAAATGGTGGGAGTCATGTTCCTAATTAACAGATAAGAAATTTATAAATATGGAAAGGAAGAAAACCAAAATGAATTCTGTGCTGTTTGATTAGAATTTGAAGTATTAATGTAAATTCATTGCCTTAAATAGATAGGCAAAAAGATATAGAAATATTGATGTAAATTTGTGTAAATATAGGGCGACTGAGTGGCTCAGTCATTAAGGGTCTGCCTTTGGTTCAGGTCATGATTCCAAGACCCTGGGTTCAAGCCGTATTGGGCTCCCTGCTCAGCGGGAGAAGCCTGCTTCTCCCTCTCCCACTCCCCCCTGCTTGTCTTCCCTCTCTCCCTGTGTCTCTCTCTGTCAAATAATAAATAAAATCTTAAAAAAAAAATTTTGTGTAAATATGTATTCTCCAACTCTGTCTATCGAGAAGCCTACAGGGAGTGACACTCCAGTAGTAACACCTAGCACCCAGATCCTGGCTTTTAAATATTATTTTCCTCTAAAACGAAACAGTCACTCCTTCAGTATGGGAATTACTTTTTAAATACAACACCAAAGGCACAATCTAGGAAAGAAAAAAATTCATGAACTGGACTTCATTAAAATTAAAAACTTCTGCTCTGTAGAACATTCACACTGTCAAGAGAATGAGAAGACGAGCTACAGATTGGGAGAAAGTATTTACAAAAAACATCTAGTAAAGGACTGTTACCCAAAATATATAAAAAATATATAAAAAAAACTCTTAAAAGTCAACAACAAGAAAACAAACACCCAGGTTAAAAAATGGGCCAATGACCTTAGTAGACACCTCACCAAAGAAGATAGACACATGGTAAATAAATACAGGAAAAGATGTTCCACATCATAGATCATCAGAGAAATACAAATTAAAATGAGATACTACTACATACCTATTAGAATGGCCAAAACCAGAACACTGACAACACCAAATGTTGTTAAGGATGTGGAGCCACAGGAACTCTCATTCTTCACTAGTGAGAATGCAGAATGATACAACTACTTTGGAAGACAGTTTGACAGTTCCTTACAAAACTAAACATACTCCTACCATACAATCCAGCAGTTATGCTCTGACATTGATCCAAAGAAATTAGAAACTTTAGATCTATGCAAAAACCTGCACACAAAAGTTTATGGCAGACTTGTTCATTCTTGCCAAAACTTGTAAGCAACCAAGATGCCCTTCAGTAGGAAAACAGATAAATAAACTATATTCAGACAATGGGATCACGCTCAGCACAAAAAAGAAATGAATTGAAAAGAAAAGAAATGAAAAAGAATGAATCAAAACATGGAAAAATTTAAAATGCATACTACTAAATGAAAAAAGACATTCTGAAAATTCTATATATTGTATGATTTCAAACATACGACTTTATGGAAAAAGCAAAACTATGGAGACAGTAAAAAGATCACCAGTTGTCAGAACTTAGGAGGGAGGGAGCAATGAATAGGCAAAGCATAAAGGTTTTTTAAATCAGTAAAACTATTCTGTATACTACAATAGTGAATATACATCATTACACATTTGTTAAAAATGCATAGAATGTACAACACCCACAGAATGTAAAATATGGACTTCGGGGAATAATGATTTTCATTTTATATTCACTGATTTTAACAAATGTATCATTCTGGTGGAGGATGTTAATAATGTGGGAGGTTGGGTAGCTTGGGTGGCTCAGTCAGGTGAGCATATGACACTTGATTTCAGCTCAGGTCATGATCTCAGGTTTGTGAGATCCAGCCTCTGTGTAACTTCATGCTGGGTGGGGAGCCTGCTTAAGTCCATATATACTATGGAGTATTATGCCTCCATCAGAAAGGATGAATACCCAACTTTTGTATCAACATGGACAGGACTGGAAGAGATTATGCTGAGTGAAATAAGTCAAGGAGAAAGAGTCAGTTATCATACGGTTTCACTTACTTGTGGAGCATAAGGAATAACACGAAGGATATGTGGAGGTGGAGAGGAGAAGGGAGTTGGGGGAAATTGGAGGGGGAGATGAACCATGAGAGAGTATGGACTCTGAAAAACAATCTGAGGGTTTTGAAGGGGCAGGGGGTGGGAAGGTGTGTGAGCCTGGTGGTGGGTATTATGGAGGGCACGTATTGCATGGAGCATTGGGTGGGTGCATAAACAATGAATTCTGGAACACTGGAAAGAAATTTTAAAAATAAATAAAAATTTTTAAAAAAATAAATAGGGGAGATACTGAATGTAAAGTGGAAAAAAAAAAAAGATTCCCTCTCCCTTTGGCCCACCCTACTCTAAAATTTAAAAAAAAAAAAGTGGGAAGTTATCCACATGTGGGGCAAGGATATATCAGAAATCTCTGTACCTTCCACTCAACTCTGCACAAAAACTACTCTAAAAATCAGTCTATTTTATAGCAAAGAAATTCATGCAAAAAGAATTATTTACCAAAATGGAAAAAAAAAACAACTTACAGATATTGATTTAATAACACTTGTCACCAAATATGCTGTGCAAATAAAAACATTTGTGTGTATATATATATATATATATGAAATTTTTTGTATATTACAGGTATCCCCCACTTTTCAAAAGTTCAGGTTATGTCAATTCACTGTTATGAAACACCTGTATTAGTACCTGTGTTCATTAATCAAAAAGAACCTGAAGAGGATTTTTGCTTTTATGAAAAATGCAAGTGAAAATAACATTCAGTGTTTGTTTTGCAGAGAGCCATTATAGAGACAGCAGTACTGCTGCAGCAAGAGGGGCCTCCCCAAACTCCCTCCCCAGGAACTACACCCAGCATCAAGCCAAGATAAACTGTGTGAGAATCCAAGTGTTATCTCAAATTATTTTATGTATTCATCAGCAAGATTTATCCTAAGGTATCAGAAAAGCCTACTAGAGGTTATTTTTGGAGTCAGGGAACACTCAAAAAATTTTTCACTCAATTAATGGTACTGATCCTTCACTATATGCCTTATCAGCTTACAAAAGTTTTCATAGGAATGTTCTACTTTTGGATAGCAGGGGAAACCTGTACACATATTCGCTAGATTTGATGAGAAAGCTAGTAGGACAAAACCAGGTATTAGCTTCCCACTTGCCGCAAACTGTTCTTTTCCTTAAAGGAACAGAATGAAGTATAAATAACCAAATTAGTAATAAATAATAATAATAATAAGGAACAAAAGGAAACAGCACTCCTTGGAAAAATGCTTGGTTCTAGGACTGGAGAAGTGAAAGTACAAAATCAACCTGGAACATTTACAGTGCCAGAAAGCAAGGAATTGCTCCAAGCATGATACGGACATGTCAAAAGGTCTCAAGATCCGCCCTGAAGGGCTCCCACTAGTCAAATATGGGAAAATCCAACCATGAAAAGGAAAAAAAAAAAAAAAATGAGAGTAACATAACCATTAAATACAATTGAATATCATGAGTACATCCTGATGAAAAATAGTTAATTAATTACCTAATTAATTACTTAATTAAAAGTATAAAAAGGAAAAGAAAAGCTTTACAGGGAAGAAGACTGGCAAACATCACCTTAATCAAGCAGCACCTGTGAAGATGCAATGAGAAGAGTGTAGCCTCACTTCTGTGATATTCCTCCCAAAGATGCATGCTTTAAAGCTACACATGAATATACACCAAACCCAAAATAACTACCAAACAACTGCCCTCTAACTCTTAAAAGTACCAAGTTTATGAAGTCAAAGAAAGATTGAGAAACCTATTCCAGATTGAACAAGGTTAAAGAGACATGGCAACTAAAAACATGATTCTAAACTGAATTCTTTTGTTATTTATAAAGGACATTATTGGAAAACTGACAAAAACTGAGAATTAGATAGAGTCATGTATCAGCCTTAATTTCCTGATTTTGATGGCTGTGGTGTGATTAGGAAGAAGAATATCTTTATTTTGAAAGTTTTGAAGAGGAGATGGGCAACTTACTTTCAAATGGCTTAGGAGAAAAACAGGCATTTGTATTCTGCTTGCAGCTTTTTCATAAGTGTAAGATTGTTTCAAAATAAAAAGCCTTTGACAAAAACTGATTTGAAAAAATTGATAAACTGGGTTCTGTTCTGAAAATTCAACAGTACAAAGATTATTCAAAATGTACTTGGTTAATAAAATTATAATAATAGTATTTTTAACTTGACAAATATCCTACACTCCACCTGGAAGAATGACTGGACAAAATAGCAAGAAAATATTTGAAAAATAAGACTAATACACAGGCCTTGTATTGCTCAATATTATAAAGTGCTAGAATATTTGATAAATGAAAAATTGTAACATTTTTCCAAATAAACAGATTAATGAAACTGAAGAAGTTCAGAAGATACAAGTACATGTAAGTATTTTGTACATAATAAAGAAAACATTTCAAATTACTATGGAAAGATGGACTCTTCAATACTGTTATTTAGATACTTATCTCATACTTCACAACAAAATAAATTCCAGATGAAATGAAAATTTAATTGTAAAAAGCTCAAAACATAAAGGTATCTAACAAAAATATAGAATAATATACTTGTAATTTGGCATAACAGAATCTAAGCCTGATGTCAAAGAAAAAAAAACATAAAGGAGATCTATATTCCCATAAACAAAATAAATAGACACTAGTTTAGAAAAATTAGGCAAGTCTCAAAAGATGGAATTCATCTGGCAAATCAATATATTTTGAAAAATGTTTAAATCACTAATAATCAGTTCTGAAAATTTAGGCAATGAGAGAGAAGTTCACACCTACTGGATTAGCTAACATTAAAAAGAATATAAATCCAGCCTTGAAGAGGGCATACTGAACTTTTGCCAGGGGGTTATATATGGCCTCCACCAGTAGGGAGGGCACATTGGGAATATATACTCAAAGGATTGAAAGTTTGCATATCCCTCACCCCAAAAATTCCCCATCAAGAATTGCCCTACAGAAACAAACAACTGTGCAATGCATATAGTTGTTATATTATGTCATTAAAACAATGAGCTAATAATTATGTCATCCAGTATTTGACATATAAATGTGAGAAATAAATGTATGACTGCACATTAACAGATCACATTTGTATTTAAAAGTGTGTGTGAGGGCACCTGGGTGGCTCAGCCGGTTGAGCTGCCCACTCTTGATTTCTGCTCAAGTCAGGATCTAAGGGACCTGGGATCTAGCCCCAAGTTGGAATCCACACTCAGCAGTGAGTCGGCTTGAGATTCTATCTCCCTCTGCCCCTCTCCCCTGCTATTTCTCTCTCTAAAATAAATAAATAAATTGTGGGGAAAATCTAAGAATTCATAAGGAAGGAGAAAATTTACCAAAAAAAGTTTAATTAAAGAAGAAATGAAGCATCTAAAGAATGTAGTTACCTTTTTCATATTGTGCATTCTCTTCATATTTTGTATTATAATATGTTATGCAATTTCCATGCAGAAGCATTTAGTTACAAAAGAACTGTATAACTGATAGAGATCCAACATCCTATCTTTAAAATTGCAAGTCATTGTTGCAAGCAAACTGTTATAAACGTTTACATTACAGTGTAGTGCATAAAATAAAACTAAGCAACCCAAAAGAATTAGCATTAGTATTTGATATATATTTTCTAAAACAGAATTTGTATCTATATAATGATAAAATATGAATTACTAACTTTATAGACTGATTATTTCCATAAAATTAGAAATGCTTACGTGATTCAGATGCTGAGCCAGGAGCCGGATGTGAAACTTGATCCCAAGACCTCAGGATCATGACCTGAGCTGAAGGCAGAGATTTAACCGATTGAGCCACCCAGGAATCCCTCCCTCTCCTCTTTTTTTAAAGATTAATTTTTATTTGAGAGACAGAGTGAAAGAGACTGCCGGGAGAGGGGTAGAGGGAGAGGAAGAGAATCTCAAGCCAACTCGGTGCTGAGCCCTGAGCCTGGAGTCTAATTCAGGGCTGCATCTCATGAGCCTGAGATCAGGACCTGAACTGAAATCAAGAGTCCAATGCTTAGCTGACTGAGCCACACAGGTGACCCCATATCAAAAACTATTTAAAATAATTTTAACTAGTGAACTTTTACATGATTGTTGAATTCTATAGTCTTAAAATGGAAGAAGACCAATTTTTTAAAAATGCGTTAGAAAAAATATTTCTAATTGATTTTCTCTCTTGGACATTTTGGATATTTCAATTCAATGACATAAATGACTAACACCATGTAATTTGTGTGGCCATGGGGAATACCTTCTAACATGGAAGAATATGTTCTCATTGAAGATCTAATATAAAAAGATCATTTTCAATCAACAAAAAAATAACACATAGTACTAATTCCAAATAATGGATCCCCAAGGTCATCAGTCTGTACTCAAAAAAGTCTTAATTTTACAATCATAAGAGCATATGTTGATATGGACATGGACATGGAATCAAGACAGACAGGTGAAATGTTACAGTTCAATCCATGGTAACAAAAGAATTTATTCTATAGAAATCCCAAGAACATATTTGCAGACTTCAAAATAAACACTTGACTTTTCCTGTATCTTCTCCCCCTCATTTCTGATCTTGATTCCTACATGCCCTGGTATGATATCCTAGTAAGCAATAAACACTTCGTTTTGCATATAAACTTTTACATGGCTTTTCTTAGGCAAGGTCTCAAGATTATACCTGACAGATATACCTGCTTTGTGATCAAAGGCAATACTTTCTTAACTGAACCAATCATTTAGAAATTTGGAAAACAGAAGAAATGTGAGTTAAGGAAGAGAATTCATGGAATGGAAGAAGGTGCTCCTTGGTGTACTGGTACTTTGGTCCTTCATTGCCATCTCGGAAGGTTAGGTTATCATCAAAAGAACAGAATGAAACCAGACCAGTGAAGTACCACATATTCTATATCCACTATCTCATTTATTCCTCCCATACTATGAGGAAAATATTTTTATTTCCACTTTACAGATGAAAAATGAGGCTTAGCGGGGTAAGGAACTTGCCTAAGGTTCACAAAATTGCACATTTGAGGCATTTACCTTTGCTTACTCTCTTGGTGATCTAATCCAGTCTCAAGGCTTAAATACCATCTGTATGCCAACAACTCCCAACAACTCCCCAATTCCAGAGTTAGCCACTACCTTGATGCTCACAACAGGCATGTTCTCAATCGTAGGAATTTGGCACTGACTGTTCCCTCCACCTGAAGAGCTCTTCTCCTCAGTACACATACGGCTTATTCCGTTACCTCCTTTAAGTCTTTTTCAACTGTCACCTGTTAGTGAAGCTTACTCTGACCACCTGATTTTGAATTCGAAATGATACTTTTCCTCCCCAACATTATCCACACCCCTTCTCTGCTTTATTATTTTCTCCATGGTCCTTGCCATTTTTGAACATATTATAAAGATATGTTCAAAAAACATATCAAAAATCATCTTTGTTCAAAAGACAAAAAAGATAAAGATAGTCTATCTCCCCTAAAGTAGGATGCAGTTCCATAAGCACAAGGATTTTGGTCTGTTCACTGTTGTAGTCCAAAAGCCTAGAACTGAGATTAGCACCATAAATATCTTGGACAAAATGGATAAATCAATCTAACTTTAGATTCTAGTCAATTTTCACTATCAATCTGATCTCACCACACTTCTCTTTCCTTCTTGTTTCTCACTAAGGAGAATTTTTCCCTGAGTTTAAATATCTCTGGATTGATTGCCACAAATTGTATAAACATCTGATTGTTCAACAGCAATGGAATCTTCATAAAAACATGCCATGTCTTAGTCAATCCAAATCATAATATGAAAATATGGTGACCCTTCACTAAATTTTTATCAGCCATTTTTTCCAGTGAATCCCATTTTGAGGTCTAAATTCTTTACCTTATATGAATCTTAGGGAATAAGAATATATGAGAAGAAGAACAAAATAAAAGTAAAATGGTGAAGTATGAAAAAAAAATCTGGTGAAAGAAATAGTAGAGGGAAAAATAAATGCAAAGATAAACAGAAAAAGTATTTACAAAGGCTTATCAACAAAGATTTATGCCCACAACATGAAAATTAATGTTTTAAGATCTGGATCATGAAAAAAATGTACAGGGGAATAAGAATAAAAGATAAAGTGTAGAAGTCACATCACCTGAAATAGTCTATCAAAATGCTGGTAAAGGGTGCCTGTGTGGCTCAGTCAGTTACCCGTCTGCTGTCTGCATTCTGCTCGAGTCGTGATCTCAGGGATCAAGCCCTGCATCAGGCTCTCTACTTAGTGGAGAGTCGGCTTCTCCCTCTCCCATTCCCTCTGTATTCTTCCTTTCTCCCTCTCTTGCTCTCTCGCAAATAAATAAAATCTTAAAAAAAAAAAAATACTGGTAAAATGTATCACAAACTTTCTGGGAAAATGAGCCAATTATCTGTCCATGAAAAGCAGGATTAAGAATGAAAAGCTCTGGGAAGAAACAAAGAAAGAAAGAATAAAGAAAAAGAAAGAAAGAAAGAAAGAAAGAAAGAAAGAAAGAAAGAAAGAAAGAAAGAAAGA
>NW_019154086.1:17586271-17644073 GCF_002288905.1 Enhydra lutris kenyoni
GAAAGGAATTGAAAGAAAAAGGAAGAAAGGAAGGAAGGAAGGCAATGAATCTTTATTGACCCCACCCTCTACCAACATATTGCACACTTAGCAATATATTGATGCTCAAAGAGGTTAGTTAAATGACACCATAAAATGGCCAGAAACAAGAGACTGGTTTAGAAACCATTTCTGTCTGATTCTAAAGCTCAACTCGTGCAGTTCAAAAAGCAATACCCTTTCTCTGCCATAGGTCAAAGCAAAACATTTTGGAGCTAAATGTCAAAAACAACTGGAATTTTAAAAAAAATAAAAAAACACTATCTTACCATACTACATACAGACCTAGATATAGCCATGCTTTTACTTATCTTAATATCCCATTCCAGGACCCCAATAACTGGTAAACTCCTACTCTTCTTTAGAGACTGAATTCAGGTGCCCCTCCCTGTCACATTATCACTTACCATCACCTGCACTTATCAAACACCACATTTACTACCCTGTCTATGCAAACCCACCAGCAGAGGCTGAAAAAAGTCTTCAGGTGGCATGGCAACAAACCAGTGGGGGAGGCATCAGAGTGGTCCAACAGTCTTTCAAACATTTACTGAGAACCCACCAGGGCTAAGCTCTCAATTTGCTTGATACTTGGAATACAGAGCAAAAAACCACAAGTCCTCCTGTCTTAGTCTATTCAGGCTATTATAACAAAATACCACAGACTGGGTGGTTTAAAAACAACAGAAATTTCTCAGTCTGGAGGCTGGAAATCTGAAATCAGCGTACCAGATTGATTCGGTGAGGGCCCTCTTCCTAGTCACAGACTTCTCCTTGTATCCTCACCCGGAGGAAGGTGCAAAGGAGCTCTCTGGGGACTCATAAAGTCACTACTCCCATTCTTGGGGGGTCCACATTCACGACCTAGTCATTTCCCAAAGACCCCATTTCCTAATACCATCATATTGGGCACTGGGATTTCAACATACAAATGCGGGGGTGGGGAGACACAAACATTTGGACCACAGTGCCTTCCTTTCATGGAGTCTGGATAGAGTGACAGAAACAGATGACAATGGACTGCAAAAGCTCAGAGTGACATTTGAGAGTGCAGCCTTGGGCATGGCACAGAGCTGGGAAGGAATCAAAGCCAATAAAATATCCAGTGCTAGGGCAGACGTGGTGACAGGAAAGTTTGAAGCATGTATCATCACAAAGATGAAGAGTTAGCTTGAAGGGGTGCTGAGAGCAGGTAGTGGGACCTCAGTCTCTCAGGTAAGGCCCAGGGGCACATGCCCTGTCAAAGTATCTACTTACAAGGAACCCAGCAGATATCCATTCACCAACTGAGAACAGCAAAATAAGAATGCGGCCTCAGAAGCCAACCAAAAGTCAAGTTATCACTAACTTGTGGTATCCCCAAATTCCAGAGCTCTTTATGAACATGTCCTTGCACTGTCAGAGAGTAAGGTGGGATTTTACTATTAGCTACTGCTCTAGCTACTGCTCCACTTACATTAGCTTTGGGAAATAACTCCGGAGGCTGGGAATTAGGAGCAGTCAACAAAGATCAGGGTAAAAAATAAATTTTGCATTCATTACACATCTAAGTATTTGCTTGCAAACCTGTCAGAGTCATGAGCAGCCATAAGAAAAAAAAAAAAATTAACTGGCAAACAATTATAGGTATTCAAATTGTATCAATAATATTTACAATGGTCCTTGAAAGAAAATTATCTATGCTAATAATAAAGGAAAAAAGAGAAAGGATGGGCAAAATGTGGACAGGGCCAAGTAAAGAATAGAAAAGAAAAAGACAAAAGAAAAATTAAAAGTAGATAATAGCAGAGAGTAGAAGTAGAACTACAAAGAGAAAAAAGAAACACTTCTTGCCCTTCTCTTCTGTAAAGCATCTGTGAACTACTGGATTTTGTTGCTTCACAGCGTTAGTAAACATGGTTGGGGCCATAGCATGGGAAAGAGGTGTCCTCAGGATTCCTACATTGTGGTCAAACAGATGTGCATTCACCCTCCTCATGACCATGTGACACAAGAGATGAGGGCTGAAGGCTGCAGCAATCCACCAAACCAGATAGATAATACAAAGACCCCAACAATGCAATGCTAAATTCTGGGAAACCAAATCACCCAAGTGAAAAAAAAAATAATAATGTACTTCCTATACATCATGAGCTGTAAAATATACAGATTTCTGTCTTTCAATATTTCAAACCTAAATAAATTAGATAAGTTTCTTAGATAAATTGATGTGAATGTGTTATAAAATACAGTGCTTGGACTACCAGATTCCCTTATGTGAAGTTCATGGGTTTATTATTTCTAAGATAAGTAAATTCAGGAGCATCAACCACAAAAATCACACCTAGTAATAGCTAATATTTATTTTATTTATGCACCCTTATGTGTCAGGTTCTGTACCAAGCACTGTATGTACATTCTCCTTTACTCTTCATTACTTTTCCAATATACCCAAACAGAGAGCTATCCTTATCTTCCTTTATAAATAAGGAAACCGAGGCATAGAGAGGCTAAATAATTTGATGGTAAAGCTGGGACCCATATAATGGGCTCCACTTACTGAAAGACCTCTGCTCTGACTCCCTCCACTTCTTGATTCCTCTATAGGATGGTGGTGCCTTCTGCTCTGCCATATTCAGCAGCACCCTATTTTCATATAGAACTTCATAGTACATAAAATCTCTTCAGATTCCGACTCTAACTTATTTGATTCAACTATGCGATAAAACAGGCAAGTTTTGCTGTCTTTCCCATTTTATAGGTAAAAACACTGAGACTGACCCAGGTTAAGCAGCTTCCACCAATCGTCAACTGAACACATGGCAAAGTGAAAATTTATATGTACATCATTCAACTTCAAGTCCTGTGTACTATCCCCTACATCAAGTTCTTTTTCATCCTTCTTCCAGAAACAAGCAAGATTTGTCTTCATACTGCTAAATTACTTGTTAAGGACTAAAAAAAAAAAAAAACAGAAGAATCAGAGAAAGAGATATAATGCCTGCCAATGGCCTTAAATAATCACCCCTCCCACCCCTGCCATCTCCTTAGATTTAAATCGCAATCCCTGTATAATAGGGAGCTATAAATTTGCCTATTTTGCAGCTGACAAAAGAGGTTTCACTGAAAGCACTGCTTGAAGGTCCAGAATTTAACCATACACCATTGAGTTACTCTAATTATTTGGAGAACATTAAATCTAAGTATTTGAAATCACCCTTTAATCGCAATTAGCTTGAAAAACAAATGTGGTTCTCAAGGTGCTCCAAATGTTCTGACTTTGCTTGATAAACATCGAATCAAAGACCAAGGAAAAGTTTTGTTCACTTTGCAGTTTCCTCCTTCAGTGCCCCTGCTCTTCTTCTGCACCTTGAGATCTTATTTCAATTTCTTTTTTAGGGGTTCCAGGTGGACTTTTTGGTAGAGCTTTTTACATGCTGGTCTTAGGGCCTCTCCACTGCTCTGTCCCAGGATCCATTCCCACGGCAGACTGATTCTCATTGTTTATCTTTTCAGGTCCTACACCTTCAGCCTTCTTTACACCGTTCACTCCACCTTTTGTGGTCCTGCTTCAACTAATCTGACTTCAATGTGAGATGTTGCTCCCTAAATCTTCCTTCCTTGTTCCCCCTAAAGACACAAATGTTCAGGTCTTTTTCCCTTCAAGGATTTTACTCTTAATCACAATAGGAAAATAAAGAGGGGAAGAAAGAACTAATTATGGAGAAGTTACACAATACACAATGCTCTTCTAATTTCTTATCAGAAGGTTCTGATTTCCTTTGAGGTGCCAAACGAAGCCCCTGTGTGTCTTCTGCTACCCAAAATTTAGTGGTAATTCTGGGAAGATTACAAAGAAAGGACCACTGACCCCTTAAATTCACTGGTGTCCTGGCTGCCTGGGAATTGCTCCTTCTCTACTCCAATGGAAGTATACCCACTTAATCATTCCTGGGCAGGGGACTGGACCTTCTACTTACCCTGTCCCCTGCCCTTCCCTAGCTTCTTCAGTACTACCAATAAGAGTACTCCTAAAGACTGAATATTTGTGGGTCCCCCACCCCAATTCATATGTTGAAACCTAATCCCTAATGTGATGATATTTGGAAGTGGAAAACTGTGAGGCAATTAGGTCAAGAGGATGGAGCCCTCATGAATGAAATTAGTGCCTTTCTTCAAGAGACCACAGAGAGGTCTCTCCCTCTTTCTGTTATGTAAGGACACAGAAGAAGATGGCTGTCTATGAACCAGGAAGTAAGCTCTCCCCAGACACCGAATCTGCTAATACCCTGATTTGGGGCTTACATCCTCCAGAAGTAGGAGGGAAAAAATATGTTGTTTCGGTTGCCCCCTCTGTGGTATTTTTGTTCTAGCAGCCCAAATGAACTAAGACAAGTAGCGTATACATCTCTTTTCTCACACTCAAGTCAATCTTCAGGCATTCCCCTCTGTTTTAAGCCAGTGATATCGCTACGATGTTGCTGCCAGACACAGCTTGGGGCCAACAGTATGAGAATAACCATTTTGGGTCCTACATGCCCCTCTCCTCTCTGGGCTTCCTGCTCAAATATGTCACATCCCAATGCAAACGAAGTATGGATATGCCACTGAGGCACTTGGGAGACACCCTCTCTGTGCAAAGCTCACATGGACCCCTTCATGCCTTTGATGGTGGCCTGTTACACCACTACCAACCACCACTACTGCCTCCTCCCTCATCTTCTTCCCTGAGAGAACAGTTATTTTTCTACCTTCTTGCCCATGAGGTGGGCATATCAACTGATATCTTTAAGTACAGGGCTCCCAATTGACCCACTGTCCCACACAGCACTTCTCTAGACATCTGGGGACCAGGGCTCCCTGAAGAAGTGCCAATCAATACGTGCCAGACTCCTAGCAGTTGGCAAAATTCCTGTGGATCCTGTTCTCAGTAATGGTACCTCTTTCTGCACTGAGAAGTACTATTTCAAAAATCTAAATTAGATGTATGGATGGAGGAATAAATTGACAGAAAGAAAGATAGATAAAACAACCAAAAAATAAACAATATATGCTCCTTTGCCTCATGAGGCATATTTGTATACCTGAAGTCCCATAGGCAGGACATTTGGTCAGTTACTCTGCATGCCCCTTACTCCCCTCCTGCAATCACTTTTCTCACAAATAGATTAGATACAGGCAGTTTGTCAGGGGAGCAGTTTGGCTGGGTGGCAATGCAGGAAAAGAATGAAAGACTGTTATAAAGAAAGATAAATACTGCCAGAGTCAAGTGCAACTAATCTTCACTCTCATTTTCTCCTTCCCATCTGTAGCACAAACCACAAATAATCAAGTAGTTTCTGGAAGAGAATGACTGTTACATGGACAGGAACCTAAAAAAGCATTCTTTGCCGACATTATTTACTGCAGACTTTATTGTAATCAGGTCAATGAAGTGCCATTACATGAGCCAGTGGAGATCATTTTATTTTACAGAACATTCTTTCTTGTGATTGTGTATCATGAGTTTTCCCTGATTCTATCACAGCTAGGAGGCTGAGGAGTATTAAGAATAAAGCCCTTTTGTTTAAGGAACTATAGCAATATGGCCTTTCCAATGTTTTTATGATTTAAGATAGAACTAGTGAAGATAAAACAACTGAAGACCTAGAAACCTCCCTTCGAAAAACAGACAGTTGGAATCAATACATTTCCCTGAAATATTCTGTTGGAGTGGTAATTAGGAGAGTATCCCTAGGACTCCATGCATTTGACTGCTCCTTCATGAAAAAGGTCAGTGTGCTAACGAAGACATGTGCCTATTTTCTATAGGTGTTACTGATTTTCTCTTTCCTGCAAGGGGATCTAAAGACAAGCTTATCTCATGTCTCTACAGCAATGTTTTTTCTACTGCTTTGCACAATACTAGTGCGATGATGTAAGTGTGTGTGTGCATGTGTGTGTGTAACGGAGACAGAGAGAAGGGAAAGAGAGAATGTGTTTGAGCACTGGCACATGCATCTAAAGAGTTTTATTCATTTTTATTTTTGGTAGCATCATTTACATTACAAAAACAATAAACTGGCATAAGTTTCAAACACACAAACTTGCTAATAGTATTCTGCAAAGGGACAATGACAGGATCAGAGAAAATACCTCTTGCTCCAAATACAATTTTACATTTTGAAATATGATTTACTTTCTGGATTGCAGCCAGGCAATTACCATCCACAAATATTTCTAGTGGGAGAAATGAAGTGGTTGCTACTAGTCCCATAATTTGGAATTGTTGCTAACAGATTTTACATATCATCAACTTCTCTGCCGTTCTTTTTTAGAAAACACAATAAAAATCTTAATATTGCTGCATTTCAACCCTTATTGTTAGCTTTGCGGATGCTTGAGACAAAGCTGTGTAAGTGGCTCCCTCTGGTGCTGCTACTAGTATTAGTTGTTTTGTTTTGTTTTGTTTTATTCACCATCATAGATGTAAAGCAGATTAGCTGGGAAAGGTAAGGAGAATCCCTCAGGGCCTGCATTACTAGAAATGTCTCTTGGGATACAATTCCACTTGGAATAAAATTAGATGAAAGGTGACATCTTTCATGATACAAGAATAGATATAATATCTTCCTTGGCCTTTTTTCTTCATTTCATATATGCCAAAGGAAACTGTAAAAGGTAAAAGAAAAGTCATTTTCACTAAAACCCTGGCCAAAGTCCCTAAGAAACTACTTAAATAATGCTCTAAGAAGCTACTTAAGTACTTCTAATGGACCTCTGAGTCCATCAGTTACCAGCCCCAACCTTCACTTTAACCTATGGCCTGCATAGCAGTGATTAGAGCAAATGTGAAGTCATAAAACGCGTGTTGCAAGAGGCAACCAAAGGCTCCAGAACAGCATTTCTGAATGGCCTTGGAGAAGAAGCAGGCAAAATCCCCTTCCGTGGCTGGGATCCACAGTTGTCTCCAACGACCACTCTTTCCAGTATGTAGTCCTACCCGAAGACAGCAGTGTTTGAAATCTAGGCTCCTGGGTCAGTCACCACAGTTAGAGCCACAGAGATTATTTAAGGGACTCTGCAGGCTCTACCGTGTTGATCTTGTCCTCCTTTCTGCCCAGGAGGCAGCACATCCTCCCTGATCTATTTCTCTAAAACACAGCGTATCCCCTACCGCCAGCCAGAATGTTAATGCATTATCACTCTGTACACTGAGAAAACAAGTGACCATATGTAGCCTATGCCAGCGGAGCTGTAACTGTGAAGAACAATGGCTCTGAGTCAACAACAGAATTAAACTACTCCCTCTTATGAAGCTCTTCTGAATATTTTAAGTGTTGCCTTGAAAGTGTGGGATTATGTGCAAGCATAAACATTAGCTTAATGCAATTTTTTGGTTCGGAATACGCCAGAGTTTAAAAATCAGAATTGGAAGGCAGAATATAACTTTGGTATAAATTTAATTTTTTTCATGTGTGATTAAAACATGATTGAAGAGGCATACTTTATGTATAATTAAAGTTGCTTTGTAATTAAGAGATTTAAGCATGTATAGAAAATGATACAGCTTAGTTGGGAGATTTTACAAAGGTGCCTATTAAATACTCACTCCCTAGCAAGCCTATGACTCAAATGTTTTCACATTCTAATGCTGATAGAGTCCTTGAATTTTTTTAAAGCTGCCAATTTCACCATTTCTAAATGCTTTATCCTTCCTTCCATTAGCCAAAACAGGAATGTAGAGCATTCTATACCTTAATTTCCAAAAGCCAGGGGGAAGGAGGAGAGGGGAGAAAAACAAGTATCCCCAGGATCTCTGAGACAAGGCTTGCCTTATCTTTGCCTTCTTCACTGTGCCTAGCACCACGTGGCATATAAAGAGTGTGGAATAAACTGTTATTATTGAGTGAGCAGAGAATGGGTTCATGTACACGTGCAGAGGGTTATCATGGTAACAAGAACACTCTGAGACATTTTAATGTGCCAAAGAAAGATACTAAATACATTACGTCATTTAATCCCACAAAGCCCCACGAGGCTGGCATTATCAACCCTACTGGACAGATACATAAAAATCGAAGAAAACTTGAAGACTACACGGAATCACACATTTTAATGTTATCTTAGCAACGGGATCACCTTTTGGGCTAAAGAGTGAGGCGGAACAAATTTGTTTGTTTTAGTCTTGTTTCTCACAACAGAGTTTCTCGATCCCCCCACCTTCTCCAGGGATTGTTTCTTGTCTTCCCTATGGGATTCTAAAGCATCCTTCTGGTAAGCAATTGGCATGAACCAAGGCTTCATCTCATTGGCAACGATCCTGGTTTAAACTAATATTCCTGGTCTTCCCCATCAATACCTTTCTGTTTTACATTTCATTCATTTTAGCTGAGCATTGCATGGGGGAGGGAAAAATGCAGACAAACATATTCATATAAATAAACATAAAATAAATTATATATGTAAACATACTATGTATATATACACACACACATATATATAACTGTTCTGCAAGCTTGAGTGTAGCAGATTTAAAAGGATATTGCAAACGTAAAGATATCCTTTTTACTGTCTGTATCTTCCTGATAGATGATTCTATGCCAGTGACTAGGCCTTCTTTCTGCCCTATAGTAGCATTACCTTACTCTCTTGTTCCTTTCAGGCTTGCATGGTAGAAAAAGGGCCCCATGAGATGTGGTCCTGGGAGGCCTCATGCTCCTCTGGAGTTCTAGAGAAGACAGATGGATGAGGGAATGACATTCTACACTGAATGCTGGGACTATTCCCAGTGTATTTCTGACTAGCAGAGTCAAAATGCACTGATTCATGAGAAATTATGGCCATGTTTATAGAGTTCTATAGAAAACATGCTCGTGCTCTTCTGATTCACTCTCCATTCTCCAGGTACTGGTTATTCCAGGCACTGCTTCCCAAAATGAGCTGCTGTTTTTATAAAAAGTGGATTCAAGAGTTGGGAGGGACATGTTGATTTCATGTTCAATTTAGTAGAAACAGAGGAATATATCTAGCTTGAATTTGCACTTCTTATGCCATAGAAATGTTAAAATTTTTTAAGTAATGATGAGGATGATCACTGGGTGTTAAAGGACAAGTTAACACCAACTAGAGCCTCTATCCCTTAAGCAAATGGGACATTTTGACTATAAATGTCCTGTAATCAGCAGTTTTGAAAGGACTAACTAGAGCACTATAGTGGAGGGGAAAGATGTTTTGGATGGCAGAGCATTCCTAGTATGTTTTGGGGAAAGGCAACCCAGGTTAGAAAATAGTTTCTGGGCAGGCTATGGAAAAAAGAATCTCCTTGCTTAATGATAATCAATCAATGACCTCAAACTGATTTAGTATTAATCAGTTATGTTAATAGACATATACTCAGGAAGTTATAGTTTCCATTTCAAATCATTTAATTTGCTTTCTGATAAAACTGAGTTTCTTCTTATGTGAATAATATGAACCAATTTTTCTGAGAAACTGCTTATCTCAGGGTAAATATATAATTGACATTTCTGATTTGCAGAAGTCCTAAGTCAAACTACTAAGCACAGATTAAGATGTATCTTTTCAATAAATACCTCTTTTCTATAATAGTACTTTTTAATGTGGATTGTCTTATTTACTTATTTATTTTACTTTTGAAAAATTCTTAAATGATCAGTTACCTCTGCTACATGTCCTATTCTTAATTTTTATTGCTTTTCTTCAAGCAATGCTTTGCTCCCTTTTCTCCATGTGTTCATATCCTTGTCTCTTTTTTACTAAACCTTTTTAAAATAAAACACCCTTCTTTATAGCTTCTGTCAATTATCTCCCTGTATATCTAAACTAATAATTCTATAATCACAGAAAAAATCATATATAATGCTGATATATGTATCAATGTCCTGTGTGTAAATTTGATGTATCAAGGCATTACATGAGGACTGGGATGTTTGGGTCCAAGTTCAATCATTGTATAAGCCTAGCAAGACATTTCTTATCCTGGCCTACTTTGTCACTTGCAAAGCGAGGAGGCTGCCCTATAGTTGTCTAAAAAAACATTTTGGCCCTTTCAACTTCTCAGATGGAAATACTATCAGATATTTTTTTATTATTATTATTTTTTAAGATTTTGTTTATTTATTTGACAGAGAGATCACAAGTAGGCAGAGAGGCAGGCAGAAAGAGAGAGGAAGAAGCAGGCTCCCTGCTAAGCAGAGAGCCCGATGCGGGGCTCGATCCCAGGACCCTGGGATCATGACCTGAGCCGAAGGCAGAGGCTTTAACCCACTGAGCCACCCAGGCACCCCTGGATATTTATTTAAACATTTTAAAAAGGAATTATTCCTTTTTACAACATGTTTTACATATTACCTGGGGTCAAAAATTATGATTTTTCCCCTTCAGTCATAAAATACTGATGGCAATGTGAATATAATCTCAAAACCCTATTTAATGATCTAAGATTCTAAACCATTAAACCATATTCTCCGTCTTAAATGTTAGTATCATGGATATTTTTCTTTTCTTTATTTTAAAAGATTTATTTATTTATTTTAGAGAGAGATAGAAAATGGGTTGGGGGAGGGGCAGAGGGAGAGAGAGAGAATCTCAAACAGACTCCCCGCTGAGCAGGGAGTCTGAGGCAGAACTGGATTCCAGGGCACCAAGATCACAACCTGAGCTGAAACCAAGAGTTAGATGCTAAACCCACTGAGCCATCCAGGAGCCCTTGGATATTTTTCTAATAGACAAAGCAGCCTAAATAGAGGATTAAAATAATTTAATTAAATTCAATAAAAATAAAAAATTCAGTAAAAATGCTACGCATTCTATACTTTAATTATATTAAAGAGGAGCTAGCTTAGAGAATTCTAGTCAAAAGAAAAGGTTTTCTTCATGCTCTAAAAACCTCACTTTTATGGCAAAATAGGTAGGTGAGAGGCAACAGTGTTTTCTTTGTGGTGACTATACTACAATGAGAGAAAGCAGAGTGGCATACCTCTGGAGAGCTTGTTATTCATCAGAAAGTAAGTACCCAGCTTTCTGGCCACTTAAGAGCAGTGGCAATTTTCAAATACAATACAGAGAAGAAACACTGTTGTCTGTGGAACTGCACAGTAAGAACTGTCAAGATATATCCACAAATAGTAGCATCCGACTGATGTAACCCAAGACTCCTCTTCCTTTTATTCATATTTTTTAATCAGTGGTATGTGGTTGAGTAATGATAAAACAAAAAAAGGAAACTTCATTTTTACCTGCCAATTTTCTCTTGCTTTTTACTGATGACTCTCTTTTTAAGCAGAACATTTATATATAGTGATAGTTCATTCCTTGCTTAAGTTTTCTTTGTTCCTGATGGAAAATGCATTTTCTCCTTGCCTCGTCCCACTTTTGCATTCTTGATTTGGCTTTAATTTATTCAATAATCTTTCTCATCCAGTAGATTTGAGAAGGGTCCTAAATCCTCATTGCTCTGTTGTACCCTCTGCACTGCTTACAGCTGTTTCAGAGAACAAAATAAGATATGCAGGGGTAAACCCCCCAAAACTGTAAACTCTTAAAGCTATGCAATAAATCTTAAAGTTACACAATATCTAATATATATATTAAACTTATAGTTTAAAATAACACCTATCATTACATGTTTATACAATACCAGCTTAAATATATATCAGTATCATGAACATTCTTCATTACTGATTATCTTTACCCCAAACAGTTCTAAGAGCCAAAAGACACATTTAATTTCAATTAGTCTAACTGTACATTTTAAACATGGAAGCTGAAGCCCAGAGATATTAAATGAATTATAGGAAGGGATTGTTACTAGAAGAATCTGCTCTATAAACACAGGTCCCTGGATTCCTAGTCTTTGGCTTTTTCATGCTACCATTACCTATTTGGAAGACCAGCTATGTCTTATATGTTACAAACTGGGAGGCTAAGTGGAGAATAAGAAGGGATAGAATTAGATTCTAATCATACTGTCTAAGAATTATGTAGCAATCTCTCATATCTAAATGCTTAGAGATTAATTAAATAGTTGGTTAATTAATAATCATTACTGCATTAGCTCACTTAAAAAATGAGGACACATGTATCATTAAACTTGCTACATTTCATTGATTTTGACACATTTTTTTTTAACCTTTAACATCTTTGAAATCAGGATGTATTTTATAATTCCTATAGCCAAGCAGTAGTGGAGGCATAGCTGCCATTGACTTTTTTTTTTAAGATTTTATTTATTTATTTGACAGAGAGAGATCACAAGTAGGCAGAGAGGCAGGCAGAGAGTGAGAGGAAAGCAGGCTCTCCGCTGAGCAGAGAGCCTGATGCAGGACTCGATCCCAGGACCCTGAGATCATGACCCGAGCCGAAGGCAGCGGCTTAACCCACTGAGCCACCCAGGCGCCCCTGCCATTGACTTTTGTATGTAAAAATTCGTTGTGTTCCTCTTGCCATAACCAGACAACCATGCTCCTGACATTTCCAGACAATTTAAGAAAGAAATATAAGATGGTCATCTGAAAATTCTTAATTGTCACCTTCCAGTAATATCAACAAAGCACCAGCATCAAAACTTTCAGAAGGTATCAGTTGCTTGGAATGAAATGCTGAACACAATCATGGAGCACTCTGAAAAAATGACATATCACCAACACACAGAGACTACTGTCAGGAAAAACGTGGATATTGATGGCTCTGAGTCAGAAAAAATGATTCAGAAGAGCAAGAATCTAAGTAGAACAAGGTTTTTTGCATTCTTAAACCAATGTATTTATTACTATTACACTTTTTATATATGTACGAGATTGATAGAGTATAAAAATATACATCTAGTTAAGTCTAGGTTGCAAAGGTGTACGTAAAATAAGTAAAGTACGTAAAATAAGGCTATGCCCTGTAACCAGTTGTTCCATACTTTTGATGAAACATGGTGTATTTGGCATATAGTTAACCATTTTATTCCCTGAGAGAAGCTTTAGGAACTTGCAATATCTAGGGTCAATGCTGTGAACCAAAATTATTTCACAGTGGAATGTCGAAGTCTGAGATACTGCCCAGGTCTAGAGGAGAGAAGGTCAGAGAGACAAAATGTTTATTTAGAAAACATGCTCTCCCAGTGGTCTTCACTTGATACAAGAGTGCCCACTAAAACGTGGGTCTACGTAACACCAAATTTCACTATGTTTTCACTTTCAAACATACCTTCTATTAAAACAAAAAGGAGAAACATCTGTTTCTGCCCCTAAACACAGATGGAGTTACTAATTATCATTTTAAGTTTGATTCAAATATTCGTTTTCCTTGAGGTGAGCTGCCCAGGTCAGTGGTGGGTGCTGTGGTGAAAGGGCTTCAGGCATGGAGCCCAAAAATAGAGCACTGGCAACAGAAAGATGAGAAGCTGGAAATGCATTATAAAATGCTCATGGTTAACCATGAGCCAATGTCCATCAGGAAGTTTGCTTTGAAACAAAGACAGATCAAATCCATTCTTTGCTAGTTCACAGTTGTTTTACATGGTGGCTTTGGTGTTAAAGCTTATTTGCCCATTTATATTGGGGAGGAAGTTATTAGGTAGGAAGGAGGTTAAAAATTCTTAGGCTACAGAGGAGGAAAAAAGTTGAAAAACAATTTCTATCTGATCACAAAGTAAAATATGTGTAATGAATTCAGCTTAATTATACTTTTTCCACCTTCCCTGCCTTAGTTTACCATCAATCTGTGAACTACAATGTTTATCTCTATCAAAATGATTCAAACACTCCTGGTATCTCCTTTTCCTAAAATCCTATTGCACGTGTTAATGGGGGCATAATTCAGCAGTTTATTGCATACAATATTGCCTAATTTCTGAACATATATTCATTCAGGAACAAGACATTTATTGAGTGATGCAAGACAGCATTTGTTTGTACATGCATATATACTTATATATTCTTCCTCCTTCCAGAAACAATTCGAAGCACAAATTATTTATGATAAAAAAAACCCAAATACAATAAAATCTTAGAGCAAAGCTTAAGTTAAAAACATAAATTCAAATAATGAGGCAGGGTAAAAGGAGATAGTTAAGAACCCCTTTTCACTTGAACACAAAATTGGCTCTGTGCTTCCATGAAGTCAGACAAAAGAAAGAAAATAAAGCTTTCCTTGTTTAAAAAAAAAAAGAATCATAATGTTCAATGAGAGAGACACTCACTGGCATGTGAACTGAAAACCCTTCCCTTGGCCCTCCAAGTAAACAGTTATCAAAAGCAGCGAGGTCATTTTAATTTGGGCATAACTAATATCAAGTCTTTCAGGAGTGTAACTGGGAAAAAGAGTTCAGTCATTTCTCACAAATTATTCCTGAATTATAAGATCATGTGACAAACACAAATAATCTATTCAGTAAAGAGGAAATGTTCCAGTTTAACTATGGTTATTTTATATAATATAGGTATAAGTTTAGAAGGAAGGGTTGAGGATCTCGACATGTAATGTAGCATAAATTAGTGTTTGTAATTCTTCTACCCAGGGCCCATTCCTACATTTTCTGATTCTCCAGGTAGTATTTTTCTTTTAAATCTCTGGAACGTCATGAAAGGAATCATTCTGTATCAGAAACATGCAGCCTGACATGTATGTCCATGGATTCAAAGACTATTTAATGTGTGTGTATGTTTTCTAATATAGACCTTTCATTTTATAAGAAATTTAAGGAAGACAGAACATGATGTGTATGGAACACCCTAATAGGTACCCTAGGTTACAGCTATTGCCTCCTTCCTCCCAATTAACAAAAGCTCTGATTTTAACTATGACTTTGCCATATCCATAGGGAAAGAAGACCTCTTCTCCAGCCCTTGGGGAAGGACCATGATTGATCATATCGATTATGTAATGCATTATCTCTTTGCCAACGATTCATTTAGGAGTGGGATGTGTCACAGTTTTAGTCAATCAGGCATAAAAGGAAGTCTACTGAAACCTTCTAGAAAACTTTTTCTTCGCATTTCCATAAGAAGACTAAGACATTCTTTACTTTGAGTGGGACTATTTGGCTCTGTGGTAACCATATTGTTTTATCTTCTTTCCAAGATAGAGAGTCAAGAGAATACTGGCAAGGTTGTCTTCCAGCCCTGACATCTTTGAACTCCTGAGTTAGCTAACCCTGGACCAACATACCTCTAGAATCTCTGTTTTATGAGAAACAAGTCACTACTGTTAAAGCCTTTAATTGAATATTGTTACTTGAGGGCAAAAGTTTCTTAACAGACACCATATTTTATATTTCTATATTCTACATACATCTGAGCAAAAGTTGGCATTTGACAGAATCATAGAGAATGAATGACAAAGGTAAGAAGCAGGAAAAAAATATTATAATCAATCAGGCAAGATTACTGGCCATCACAGCAATATTGATAAATCTTTGTAAGATAGACTTTTTCTCTATAATGACATCCAGTAGTACTTCTTTATCACAGTGAGTAATCTAATTCATAAAGATTCGCTTATTTATTTTACTTTTTATTTTTTTTATGAAGGCAGACTGCCACATGCAGCGCCTCATTTGGATGTGTCTGGAGTCCTGGAAACTTGACTACCCTATGTTCTCCTACAAATGGACCCTGAGAGCTTGTTTGGAGGTTCTAGCAGGGGAGCCAGCTACTCGTATACCCTTGACCAAAGAATGGTCCTCTCCTCTATCGGGGAAGGTCGTCCTCTTCGACCCAGTGCCCAGCTTTGAGAGGGACACACATGGAGCGGTGAGGGAGGAAGGGAACATCCGCCTAGCCAGCCAGATCAACCAAATCAACCCTGGTGATCAATGGGGTGACAGATGTCGCAGTAAGATCGCCCTCACATCCACTGTTAATTTATTTTAGTGAGAGTGCACACATACGAGCAAGCAGGGGGAGGAGCAGAGGGAGAGGAAGAAAATCTCAAGCAGACTCCTTGCTGAGCACAGGGCCTGACACAGGGCTGGATCTCATAATCCTGAGATCATGACCTGAACCAAAATCAGGACAGATGCTTAACCAACTGAGCCACCCAGGTGTCCCTTGAGCAATCTAATTTAAAGTTACTATGGTCCATGCTACCACATCTGTACAAGAAATCATTATTTTACCTAATGCCATCACTAGCATGTGCTTTATAAATACAAACATTAGAAAGGAGTATTAAAACACTAGATGTGCATTTTTGTCTTCTTTGACAACACTTCTCACTATTGACCACTACCTAATTTATAAATAAGAACAGCGAATTTTATTGCTTTCTTCAGTAGACTGAAGGAAATGAGGTGTCATTACACACACACACACACACACACACACACACATACACACACACCCCTTAGGAAGAGCAAGATGCCTCCATTCTGCCCAGTTATTTTCCAACTAAAATATCACTAGAGGGAAAAAGCACAGTATTATCCAAGTCATTTTGTTAAAATTTAGCACGTGAAAAATTATATCTACCCTCTTTTATGACTGTTTGCTTTCCTTTTTTTTGCTTTTTCTCCTTTCTAAAATCTTTAGGTGAATTTTACATATTCATTTATTCTGTGACAGTGCTAAACACCTCTAGTTTCCAACCGCAAATCCACTTCCCCTTCTTTTTTGATTCTGATTTTCTCCAAGGTCGTGCTATGCCACACCAAAAATGTATTTTCCAACCTCTCATGTACCTAGAAGAAGCCATCTGACACAGTTCTGGCAGTAACATGAGAAGGGAAGTCTACAGGGAGAATGTCCACCTCACAAAAAAAGAAACAATGCTCAAGGAGAAGGCTTGTTTGGCCTTTTCCTCTCCTTTTTCTTTCTTGCTTTCTTTCTTTTTGTTTTTAAACAATCACACAGAGAGTCTTCTATCATTTATTAGGCAAAAAAAAACAAACAGATCCTCACTACCATTGCAAAAAGAAGTAGGAAACAAGGAATTGTCTTGCTCTGACTTTGGACGAATCATTGCCAGTCCAAGAAGATTTTACTTCTGAGAGCATCTGGCAATGTCTGATATATTCTTAGTTCTCATCATAACTGGATAGGTAGGGTGTGCTACTGGCATCTAGTGAGTAGAAGCCAGAGACACTACTAAACATACTAAAATGAACAAGATAATCCCTCAAAAGACAAAGACTTACCTGGCCCAAATGACAGTAGTGCCAGTTAAAAAATTCTGACCCTATCTTTCTTTGGCCCTAAAAAGCAGACACGATGTCAGAAGCACAGCAAGATTTTATGACCATAACAAAAAAAGTACCAAGATGAAGAAAGAAGTCTAATTCTCTTCCTGAGTCTTTATTATGTGAGATAAATAAACCCTTGTCTGCTTAAACCCCTGTTAGCCAGGTTTTCTGCTGCCTCACAGCCAACTGTATTTCTAAATAATACGTTTATCATTCATTTATGGTCTACTTTATGCTCAGACATGGGGCGAAACATTCTGAATAAAGTGATAAATCAGGCATGGTATTTTATCTCTGGGAACTTACTAACCACTAAGGAAGCCAAGCACCAGGAAGTGTAAAAGGTGGGCTACTCCTGATGTAGAAATAACGTGTTGTGGGAGCTCAGAGTAAGGATACAGGAATGAAGCAGGATGGTGGGGGAAAGACCACTCTAAGGAGATAAAATGTTCTGTCCTACAGTGGGGGGGGGCGGCAGAGGGAAGCATAAAATGGCATGTAGTATTGGGGAAAATAACAAGTAAGAGTCTTGAGAATGGAATAAAGAGTAAAAGTGGGGAGGAGTTCTAGATGGAAGGTATTTTAATCTAAAAAGTAAGGAGCAGTAAATTGTACAAAGAATTGAAAGCCATCTGCATCCAGGACATTACCATCCAAGCTGTATTAGTCGTTAACAAGAGATCAACAAGACCTGTGTTTTAGGAAAAAAATTAGTTTGGTGAACTACACATGGGTGATTCCATTTAAAAACAATTCAAATATAACTGAGGAATCCTATCTTCCTATTTATAATCTTATAAGATGGAAACAGACATCAAACTTCACTTCACAATACTTTAAAAATGTGACAAAAGTGTACCGTTGAACTGTTGTGTTTTCAAATCTTCCTAATTCCGATTGTGTTTTGCTTATAAAAACTACAAAGTAGTATTTGTTAGGTAATTCATAAAATAATTCCTTTGTGCAAAAATATAAAACAGGATTCTAGAAGTAAATGAATGGCTATGTTTTGCTAAAAACATTCAAAATTATTTGTTTCAACACATGGAAACCCAGGGAGGCATTTGTCAATCATACGTAAATCTGTATTAATATCACCCCACAGAAAGCTGTCAAAAACATTAAAACTTATAAGGAAGAAAAATGTTTAACTCAGAGAGCTTAGATTTGCATCTGTACTCTCTAGTTATAGCTGTTTAATTATCCTGAAAAAAAAAATCTTAACTAATTTAAGGAAATTTGAAGGAAGATGTAGTCCCTGCATAACTATGTGGAAATAATAAAGTGGAAAAAAATATGAAAAGTTCAGAGTTGGAAGAGACTCTAGAAAAGTCAGGGAAGTCACCAGCCTTGCAAAGAGTCATCAAACCTTCGAGCACTCTACCTGCAGCAAACTGAGCTCTCTGCCTACCTTCTGTGAGTATATATTCCACTGTCAATTTCAAAACAATTCAGACATTTATATTTGAAAATGTTATACCTAGACATAAAAGAGAATTTTCACAAATGAAACGCCACCGTGGGAATAGAGATAAGACTGACAGAAAGTACTCTGGGGGTGAAGGGAGGGAGACTGTGGAAAGAAGGGGGGCTAAACAAGGCTTTCCTTTACCCCACGCTGCAGGAACTCTAGGATAGTCTGCTAAAAGACTGACTCCCTCAATTTCTGCTTATGTTAAGAGGATTGGAAAGACTAACTGTAGAATAGCAGGCTTACAGAAAACAGTTACTTATTTTAATCAAACCATGTAATCAGAAGGCCTGAGTAATGATTAACTTCCACTTTCTCTGTAAATCACTCAATCACTCAGCAGTGCAGGTAGCCTTAAATTCATTCTCTGCCAAGGGCACAGTAAACTTAATGTTTTTGTACTTAACATTTAATATTTTAAATATTTTCCTGGCCCTTCCTTCTGAGCTCATTTAAAAAGCTGCTAGGTTGCAACGGCTGATTGAAATGCCGAGATATTTTAAAGCTTTTACACTCAAACACATGTACCCACACCTCTCCTTAGTGATATTTTTATATCTATAATCCTATTTATAATTAAGCACAATTAATTTTTCAGGACTGCATTATGACCCTGTACTTTTCATACACGACATAAGAATCTATTTAAGCGAAAATAATCCACTGTAGTTTCAGTATAAAAAAAGAAAAATGAGAACATTAAGTACTATAAAAATGCAGAGTAACAGATACAGGGTTAGCTATCTGAATTCCTGTTTCCTAAATCCTACATGTATCGCTATGGTCCTGGAAATGAAAAGGAAAGAGTATAATACCTTTGGGGAGGCCAGCCGCTCGTAATTTAGAATAACCACAAATGAACCGAATGTTCGACACACAATTTCCCTCATCTCCACAACCCACTAACAACCTCCTCTGGAATAAATTATCCCCAACTCAAAATCTCAACCTAAATAATTTTAAATCCACTGCAAGTGGTTTTTTTGTTTTGGGGGGGGGGGTTGTTTTGGTTTGGTTTTCTTTTTTTTTTTTTTCCATTTCTACTCACAAAGCATTGTGCTGGACAGTCAGGAGCCAGGGGAGAACGTCTTTAAATGTTGGGACTACCTTCTCCTCCTGGGGGAGTTTATTGCCCAATAACGCATAATCTATTAGCTGCCCGTCGCGGGGGATCTAGGGAGTGACATCTCCACTTGAAGCACGCAGGTCTGAAAACCACTTCTCAGGAAATGCGGGGAAGAGCAACTTTCTTATCCCTGTCAAACTAAGAGGCGGAACCAGCCCCTGGACTAGCCGGAGGCCTGGGGAGAGCAGGAGGCTGAAGGCAGCTCCTCTGCGCTCCGCCAGGGCTCCTGGCGAGGGTTTTTTTCTGGAGGCGGCATTGTTCCTCCATCTGCTCAGCCTCCGTATTTCGCCAGCAAACCCTCCCCGCTCTTTCGTAATCTTTTCCTCATTTCTTTAGTACCTCTCTGCCGATTTCCCGGCTCTCGGTCTCTGTGGTCCCTGGGCACAGCTCTAGGCTGAAAAGCTGCAGTGACTGGGGCGCCGCTCTAAGGCGTTGGAGGCGACTGCACTGGTCCGCCCGAGCTCGGGAAGCGTGCGCGCCTCACACTCGCTTTCTCCCCTTTCTCCGCTCTCTCCGGCTCGGACGGGCTCTCCCGGCCTCTCCTCCCCCGACTACCGCTCGCTTTTCCTGCGGCGTCTCCTCACACCAGCTCCGCGCGGCGTTGGCCGCCAACTCGTCGGCCGCCGAGTCGTCGGCGCACTGACACGACGCCCCCCGCCCGCCCGCCGGGACTCGGGATTGAAGGGTCAGGACGCCGCGGGGAGGCGGGGAGGAGGAGCGAGGAGAGCCGGGGCAGGTGGGGAGCGCGGGGGCCGGGGGTGGGGGGTGCGGGGTGCGGGGGGCGGGCAGAGGCGGGGGAGAGAGCCCAAGAAGAGAGAAGATGCATCTGCTCCGAAAGCGCCAATGAAGAGAGGACAGAGGGGGCAGGAGTGGAGAAGAGCAGAAAACACCCACCAGCAGGGGTGGGCAAAACGGCCAATTTACAAACTGCCAGGGCGAGAGATGGGGCGCGCGAGGGGAAGGAGGCTGAAGGGAAAAATAAGGGCAAGTTTCCACCTCTCCCCAAAGGTCGAGTCTGAAAACGCGTCCCCGGAACAGAGAGTTAAACAGGGACGAGTCATGGTGTCAAGGGTGGATCTAAAAAGGAATTCAGTGTCGTGTAGTTTTCCCTGCACTAGACTCAGCTCCATCGCGTTCAACTCTGGTAAAGGACCCTCCAAGTAAAATGAATGGGCTTAATGCAAAAACGGAAGCTGAATTTCCTCCACCGCGGACTCCTCCTGAGGTATTGGTTTGTCTTTTAAATGAAAACAAGCGTTTGGGAGGGTCCACGAACCCCAGTGCTAAAGATACCACCCAGTTTATTAAAGTTCATCATTTTTTAATTGCTTTTATTTTCGTCAGAGGATAGAGCTGAAGGGTGGGCACCATGAGATGCTTAAAACAGCTATCTAGGTAGCATTATTTTTCGAAAAGACAAAATGGGTTTCCTAAACAGCTAAAGGGGGTCTGGGAAACTCGGTTACTCGGCTGGGAAAAAGAGAGAGACGGAAGCATTTAAACTCTACCAGACGATTAAACCTTCAGCACCCCACCCTACCCCCCAGCCCCCCAACCCCTCAGAACTGGAAAGGGGTTAAGCTTACAGAAGAGTGAGCAGGGCGGTGGGGGGGGGGGAGGTGGGGAAAAGGAGGGAGAGGCCGGGAGTAGGAAGTTCTCGGCAATCCCCGGGATTCAGACAAACGCCGGAGGTCGGCGGACGCAGGAAGCTCCCTTACCTTTCTCTCTAAGCCCCGTTTGCACCTGATCTGCAACCATAAATACTTCGTGATGCTTAGTGTGCAGCCAAACGATGGCCGAATGTTAAACAATCCTTCACGCTCCCTCCCCTTGTTAAAAAACAGGCTCAAAAGAATGTTAATACTGTTCTCGTTATCCATCGGCTCCGAAACATTCCGCTTTGTCGGGAAGAGAGATGAAAACCAAGCGCTTGGACACGCATGTATGTATTTACATATTATGCGGTCGGTATATAAACATATATACGTTTTCTGCATATAAATCCAAAAAGAAAAGCACCACAGATGCCTCTGAAGAGGGAGGGGACGGGGAAGAGAAAAACTTGGCAAGCCAAATACATCCAAAGATTTCTGATCAGGAGCCACCTGCTTCAATATGCAGAATTCCCGAGAAGATTTAGAGGGAGAAGAAAAAAAATTAATAAAATACCCCAAACACACACTTGCAACTGGAAGACGCCTAAGACGCGTGGAAATGGAGAGGATGAGAAGATCTCCTGAGGGTACAGATCCGCCAGCCAAGTGAGCAATCGCCTCCAAAAATCACAGGCGGGGAGGTGGCTGCAGATCGTCCCCTGCTCCGGTCCCCGCCGCCGCCGCCGCCGCCGCCGCTGCTACCTGTAGACACGCGCACACACACGCGCACACACGCGCACACACACAGCACTACCCCCTCTCCTCCCCCACCTCCCGCTTCTTGGCGTTGCCGGGTGCAGGAGTCTGAATTAAGCTAGACCCATCTTTCAGACCCCGTCCTGCCCCCTCAGAGCCAGGACTCCCTCCCCCGCCACCCCTTCCTCTCCCGGTTTATTGCTCAGCATCCCCTCCCCTGCGTGACCCCTCCCTCCCCCGGGCCCAAGCCGCGATCGCAGTGGGGTGGGCTTTCTGGGGTGTGGGTCCGGAGGTGGCAAACGTGAAGCCGGTGGTGGTCCCTCCCTTTACAAGTTCCGCCCTCCTCCTTTCCTCCTCCCCCAGCGACCGAGCCTTCTCCGCCCGCTCGCGCGGAAGGCGGCAGGAGGGGTTAAGGGCTCGGGGCGTCACGTGGGACGTTCACCAAACCACTCAGAGGAGCGTGTGAGTGAACGGCCCGGCCGCCAAGCCTCGAGGCCGCGGCGCGACGGGTGTCTCCGTTCCCAGCGTCATTATGCTCGGCTTCCCGGCGTCTTCGTCTTGGTAACTGAGAGCGCGGAGTTAGAGGCGAGCCTGTAGCGTGCCTCTTTAGTTTTTGTTCCTTGGTAGAGCTGTTGCTACCAAATTCCCCCTTATTTTCTGTTTCCACCAGGCAGAGGCAGAGGAGGCTCCCGGCCGTGGCGTGTGTTGTAGCCCCGACTGTGGGATAGTGTAGATGAAATGCCACTGCCTTTGGCCTCGTGCTCCTGGCTGTTCCCGCATCTTCTGCCACTGGATAGGTGATTTTTAAAAAAATTCATCATAGCTCATCAGTGTTGGTTTTTGTGACGGGTGTGACTCAGTATACCACCTTGTTTACACCAACCACCTCCGACCTGCTACTCCATGTGAATTTGTAAAGGCTAGTGAGTTGAGGAACAGGGCCCTGACAACAGAAACATTAAATTAATCGATGCCAACGTGTAATAATACAAACAACAACAACAACAAAACCCAGAAAATCCACCAGTGGGAAATCGCTGGAAGAAATCAGTGACGGTTGGTCTAGAAAAGTGGGTTTTTTTTTTTTTTCTTACTGTATAAGCACTTGCCTTACATTTCTTAATCTCATGTATGTTTTAATCTGTAAAATTTAGGTAGAAGAAAGGAACTTTAAAATATTAAACACTTAGGGGCGCCCGGGTGGCTCAGTTGGTTAAGCGGCTGCCTTCCGCTCCTGTCATGATTCCAGGGTCCTGGGATCAAGCCCCCCATCGGGCTCCCTGCTCAGCAGAGAGCCTGCTTCTCTCTCTCCCCCTCTCCCTGCCGCTCTGCTTACTTGTGCTCTCTCTCTAGCTCTCTGTCAAATAAACAAATAAAATATTAAAAAATATATATATTCAACACTTAGACTGCGGTTGCCCAGAAGTGTCGCTCATTAATTAATTAATAACGCTTAATAAGAAACCTAAGATTCCAGCATATGTGGTCAAAATTTTTTACAAAGTAATCTTACCTATGACACATCATTTTTTCTTAGAAGGAATTTAGTACCACATTTTTCTTTCTTTTTTTTTTTTAAGATTTTATTTATTTATTTGACAGACAGAGATCACAAGTAGGCAGAGAGGCAGGCAGAGAGAGAGGAAGGGAAGCAGGCTCCCTGTTGAGCAGAGAGCCCGATGCGGGACTCGATCCCAGGACCCTGGGATCATGACCTGAGCTGAAGGCAGCGGCTTAACCCACTGAGCCACCCAGGCGCCCAGTACCACATTTTTCTGACAGTTTTAGGACTCAGTCCATCTTGTGACTTTTTTTTTCTTTTTTTAAAGTGACCTTTAGGTGATGTGTTGACAAATAGTAGATTTCCGTATTGCTCCTAGGAAAGTGAAATTTCATTCAACTAAAACACACGTCTGGTTCTTGGTGAAAGATCTACCTTGTGCAAGTTTGTCTAAATCCTAAATCCTGTAGAAGTTCTCTGAAATTTCTAAAATTCACCGGAATTTTCTAAGAAAAATGAGAACTGAGGATCTATTTCAGTATCAATAAAAGTGCCTAATTGAATCCTTCCAGCTTTCATGAGACCGTACAGTTGGGGTAGCCTGGAACAGGGCATCATTATAAAAACTGCAGAATCAAACATTTTAAAAAGAATTGAAGATAATGTGATAAAACTGTTTATTGTTAATTTACAGATATAAAGTTTTGTATACTTTTCTTATATCCCAAGGCTGTGGGAATCACTTTCTAAATGCGTCACTTGAGGTTGCTATCAGAACCCTAAAGGTAATAATGACTGAATATTTTTTCATTTCTAATATTTGGTACTTATAGTATGAGATTAAATAGGTTCTATTGTATTTTTTCATTGTTCTTTTCACATCTACACCTTATCAGCTGAGCACTATTATCTCATTTTTATGAGTTAGTCTTACAAAAAAGCTAAGAATTTTTAAAAAATAGAATTGCCTTACAAATAGCATATATCACAATCTGTAAATACAGGCAAATGAGCCACACTCCTTTTGCCCATTTTTCCCACTTTCCCAATCAAACCCTCTGAGGGAAATAAACCCACCCTATACCATCTGATGTCCAAAACAATGAAAGCAAGAAGTTTTTATGTTTTTCTTTTTTTGTTAGTATGCAGTTAAGACCTGGGACTCTGGAAACAAACTGCCTGAGTTTGAATTCTGGATCTTCCCTGACTTTGTTATTGCCTGGCTCATATTACTTAATCTCCCTAAACCTCAAATTCTGCCTCTGCAAAATGGAGATAATAACAGTACCTACTCTGTAGGAATGTTGTGAGGATTATCCAAAATACCTGTAAAGCGCTTGGCACATGAGTAAGTTACTTTTCAGTGTTCACTCTATTTTTGGTATCTATGTGATGTTTTTCCTCTTCTGATTCAAACATCAGTATATGTAGTGATATTTGGGCTTAGCATTAAAAACTGATCATGAAATTTAGTTGCATTCATAGCATGGAAGTCATTAGTGATTACAGAGTAATTGCTAGACCCTCCCTGCCTTCTCTTTTTCTTACGGTCTTGTATCTGTGTTCTGTTAACTAATTTCAGTATAGGGGATCATATAAATGTCAATAACGAGCTAGAAAAGAAAACATTAAACACATGAATAGGGGATGAAGGCATCAATAAAACGGTAAAAATTTGAATTCAATTCACATTGCCAATCATGAGATCGTCTAGATTGTGACATTAACTGTGCTGGAGGTTGCTGCCTTAAACTGGCCAGATACTGTTTGGAATAAACACTGGAACTCTCTGTAAGGTCAAATACAAGTAAAAACTTTGTGGAATTAGCCCAAATGCATCTTCTCATTTGTAGACTGCGAAGGAGATTTTAATATAGCACATAACATATTAGCATTTTCTGAAAATATTGGCTCAAAAAGCCAATGTATTGAGTAGGAGTGGGGTAAAATATCACTAGAGGAATAGTGAAATCAGCTTTATAAGTATATTTTTATGACCTAATTGTTATGATGGAAAAATTTCCTTTTCCAGATATAAAAATGAAAATATTGGAAAAGGAAGTTAGGCTTGAAGGCATATATTATAGTGTATTTTCAGATACCTCAAAGCAATAGTATATAGACTCAGTTTGCTTTCAGTCCAGAAATTCATTAAGTGGGAAGATCTTTTCCCCCAGTAATTATATATATAAAGAAAATTAAATGGCATGTTCTCCTAAAGTTTAAAAAAAAAAAAAAAAAAAAGCAAAAGTATTAGTCATTCTTTGGAAAATCCCAAATACTCATAGCAGGAGATGAGCACCTTTTTCTTTTTCTTTCCCAAAAGACTTCAGAAGGGAAAGTATTAATAAAATATCATGCTTGGATGAAATTTTACTGCAACTTTCCTCCTAAACCATATTTATTTTACTTAAAATGGGTTAAAAATAAATAATATACCGTGAAAGATTTTATAAGGGCAGTGGAAGTTCATATTTCAGCTCCAAAAGAAATAAAAAATAGAGCTGAATAATCTATCAATTTATGGAATTTGCCAAATATACCCCTTGCACACTTTCCTGGAAGTTTTTTGTTATAATCTAGACAAAAGATATAGATGTTACTAATACAGAAAAATAAAGATCCTAACTTCCAGGAGTACCGGCATAGCCCTGTTGTATATAGTATCTATACGGCCACAATCCATCTGGTCTCCAACTCTGGTCTGTCCACAAAGCACCTCTCCTTCTGATGCAGTTTGTACAGCATGGTCAAATTCATCTTTTTTAAATCTAGCCTTTACCAAATCAAACCATTTTTTTTTTAAATCCTTAATGAATCTGTAATTCCTATCATGGTGAAATACAAACTTCTTATCTCAAAATCCAAAGTTAACATATTCTCAGTTCCACTTATCTTTATTCACCTTTTCTCCCATTGCTTCTCTACCTAATCTCTATTTTTCCCCTATAAGATATAACTCCCTGGTCTCCAAGCTCAAATTTTCAACGTTTCTTCTCTTTGGCTATCCAAATCACCCACACTACCTACTGAAAACTTTCAAAAATACTACCTAAAGGTTCTCTCAGCCAGAAATTATTTTCCCTTACTCTAAATATAAGTAATGTGTACCTTCCATAATGCAATTGCTCAGTCTATCTTGTGTCACCATTATTCCTAGATCTTTTGTTTGTCCTATCTTGTTTACAGGGTACCAATCTCTCACTCCAGGACCTTTGAACTTACCTCTGTCCTGGACACTCTTCCTCCTGATGGCTATATGACTTCTTCTTTCCTATAGATCTCTGTTCAGATGTCGCTTTCAAAAGATGATTTTGCTGACTATTATAAAAAATACCATTCTCCTCCTCATTCACTCTGTCTCCTTAACTTCTTATATTTGCTTTAGTGTACTTATTATAACTGAATTATACTTATTTGTTTGTTATTTGCTTCTTCACATCATGTAAATGTCGTGAAATCATAGACTAGTCTCTTTTGTGTACTGTTCTGTGCCTGATGCATTATAGTGCTCTATACATAGTTAAACAAATGAATAAATGAATGAATGTGGTCAATTTGATTCACTGATAGCAGTTTTGGAGGCATGATTACAATCTCTAACTGCAGCCAACAATTGAACATAAAGATTTAAGAATTTGCTCAGATGTTCTTGAAAGACATTTCTTAAAAATATATGTCTTACTTAAAATACATTAAACCTTTAATTACAGGACATAGGCCCCACTTTTTTGAGATAATATTTAGAATGGGCATATATTAGCCCCAAATGTGTTCATAAAGTAGTGATACTCTACCATACTTCCAAAAATATGCTGTTCATTTAAGAGCCAATGGCACTTTATTATGTATGACTCAAATTCTGCATTTGCTCATTTCCCAGATTTTAACCATTTTAAACGCAGTATCTAGGTAATGTTCTTTTTCAGAGGTTCTAAAATTCTTTTTTGGTAACTATTTAAACATTTGAAATGTATAGGAGCAGTTATGAAAACCTAAAATGACATTTATAATATACCATGTATTTAGTTCTTAAGTCAAGATTGCTTTGTTATTATTGAGTAAATGAATTCTTATTCACCCATCCTTTGAATGTTTCTCTCTACGTATTACCTTACTATTGAAGGATTAAAAGAATTATAAACATGGTCCTTCTCCATCTGTGCAGTATCTGTGACATAGGGTCATACCTAAACAATATCGTGACTTTCTGTACAATACAAAAAGGCTTTCCAGAGAAGGACATTCCCAGCAGAGGAACAACATGTATAAAGGCATGAGCTCACTTGAGTGCAAAATATATTATTAAAGGCAAGCACCTCTGTTTAGCTGGAGCACGGGAGGTCTATAGAGGAGTGGCAAGAAATGAGCTTGTGTGTAAGCAGGGTCAGATAATAAGGGGATTTGTGTTTCAGGTGATGAAGTTTTGATCCGACCCTTAGGAAGGGCCAGGAGTGTTGTGTGATGACATCTGCCATTCAGAAAAGTCTGTCTATAGCAGCATGGGTCATGCTTTGAGAAGCAGAGGTAAAACCAAAGTCAGGGAAGTCAGTTACAAAATTATTGCAATAGTACACAAAAGAGATGCGGGCGTCTCAACTATGTAGTAACAACAAAAACAAAAAAAAATTAAGAGTTGTGCATTCATACAAGAAAAACTTAGAAACTGATTGGCTATGGAATGTTACAGAAAGTTTATTTTTTTTTTTTTTTTAAGCTGGAGCAACTAGGTAAGTGATACTACCAATTATACCAACTTTATGAAATAAGCATTTTTTTCGTATACTTACTTTAAGACGGAAAATCTAAAACTCAGTGTAAAATTACTAAATTCAGGTAAAACAGTTTGAACTTGAAACTATGGAACCAGAGGATTCCAAATCCAATTAACTTACCACCATTGCACACTATACTCTTGAACTTAGAAAGAATGAACAGGTATGAGAATATGACTTTCAAATATTCAAGTTTGTATTTAATATTAGTTCAGGAAAAAACTATTTGAGCTGGAGATTACTGGTAAATAACTGAAATTTAGGTATTCTGCAATGTTAATTTAAAAAGAAGTATGTTTGATGTCAAGAACTGTGTAAAACGTCAATAAACATCCAGGGGAGAGGGAAAGAACGTGAGATGGAGAGAAAAGGAGAGAGAAAGAGAGAAACAATCCAAGCTATAGCAAGAAAAACTCAATTGAGGATTGAATTTCTACTTAGGATCAATTTGACTAAATATGTGGAGGAAAGGATAAAGAACTAATAGCTTGAAAAAATTCATCTTCTAAATAAACACTAATTTGTTTGTTTGTTTGTTTTTAATATGAAGGATTGGTTTCTGGAAATGACTGAATAAGATCTAATTAGACTAGCCTTCCTGAAGACAACAACTATAAAGTTATTTTGAACTCTGGACATAACACACACACACACACAAACTACAAGAAGGCATTTTAAAGCAAACAGAAGCATGCATATTCTTTTAGGTAATCGACACACAGAGAAGAGAAATTGTGCAAAGAGAGTTCTCATTTTTGCAGATATTAGCCTGGGGTCAGGAGGAGTCAGTGTGTTGGGAAAACCAGTGATTCCTTGCTTTGGGGAATCTGAAGACTGAATCCAGGGGAAACTGAGAAAGAGGGAAAATCTCAGGGAAGATAAAATAACATACAGAAGATGCTCAGATTCTGTCTGCTCACATCTTTGGTTGACCCTTAAACCACATCTGTGTGCAACAGATTGATAGTAGCTCAAAGGACTTACTTCAATTAGTATTGGAGTCATTGACCAAATCAGATAGTTACTGCTAAAATAAAATAAATAATACTCTTTGGAAAAAAAAATAGAACTCAGAGTTCCCATAACTTAATATTCATGACATTCAAGATGTAACCCAAAATTATCTGACATACAAAAATTCAGGAAAATAGAATGTGCTCTTAAGAAAAAAGAAAACCAGCTGAGACCTAACCCTAGGTTATTTATTTATTTATTTAAAGATTTTATTTGTTTATTTGACAGATAGAGATCACAAGTAGGCAGAGAGGCAGGCAGAGACAGAGAGGGGGGAAGCAGGTTCCCCGCTGAGCAGAGAGCCCGACATGGAGCTCAGACCCTGAGATCATGACCTGAGCTGAAGGCAGAGGCTTGACCCACTGAACCACCCAGGCACCCCAACCCTAGATTATTTAAATGTTGGAATGAGCCAACCAGGATTTTAAAACAGCCATTATAACTGTCCTTTATGAAGTAAAAGAATATATACTTGCAGCAAATTTTAAAAATAGGAAATTTAAACAGAGGAATATATATATATGATAAAAAGAATGAAAAGGACATTCTAGAACTGAAAAATACTATGTATGAGAAAAAAATCGGGACACCTAGTTGCCTCAGTTAAGTATCTGCCTTCACCTCAGGTTATGATTCCAGGGACCTAGGATCAAGCCCCACATAGGACTCCCTGTTCAGTGGAGGGCCTGCTTCTGTCTCTCCCTCTGCTGCCCCCTTACTTGTGAGTTCTCTCCCTCTCTGTCAAATAAATAAATAAAATCCTTTTTAAAAAATTCACTGGTTGAGCTTAACAGTGAAATGATGGAGATGATTAAAGAAAGAGTCAGGGAACTTGAAGATAGAACAATAGACATCATCCAATGAAAAGAACAGAGAAAATTTAAAGAAAATAAACAGTATAAAGCAATCTCAAAAGGAGAACAACAGAATGGAGCCAAAAAATATTTGAGTAATGAACAGTAGTTGGAATTTCATGTATTGCCAGTGGTATGCAAAATGGTGCACCCACTTTAGAAAAGAGTTCAGATTCTTAAATGATAAACATATACTTACCATAGGAACCAGCAATGCTACTCCTAAGCATTTACCACAAGAAATGAAGGCATAGGTCTACACAAAGATATGTATGCAAATGTTCAAAGCAACATTGTTTCATAATGGCCTCAAACTGGAAACACACTAAATGTTCATTAACTGTTGAATGAACAAATTGTATTGCATCCATATTTTGAGATACTACACAGCAATAAAAAAGACTACAGTATTAAAAAACACTATCAGGGCACCTGGATGGCTCAGTTGGTAGAGTGGCCAACTCTTGATTTTGGCTCAGGTCATAATCTCAGAGTCCTGGTATCGAGCCCTGAGTCTGTCTCTATGCTCCGTGGGGAGTCTACTTGAGATTCTCTCTCTTCCTCCCCAACTGCCCTTCCCCCTAGCGCACACTGGCACACTCGAACTCTCACTTGCTGTCTCTCAAATAAATAAATCTTAAACACACACACACACACTACAAAAATAAATCTCAAAAACATTATACTAAGTGAAAGAAGTCCAACACAAAAGATTGCTTTCTTTATGATTTTACTGATAAGAAATTCTAGAAAATGATAGACTGGAAGCGGAAATGATACAGATTAGGAAATCTTTCTGGGTCATCAGGTCAAACCTTACATGGTAACAATTGGAATGGTAAAGTAAGGATACATCTGAAATAGTTCAAAGGAAGAAAGTAATTATTTGGGATATTATTCCCTAACAAAAGAAAAAAATAAAAATGCTGCACATGAATGTAAAAATAAGATATGAAAGCATGTACCCAGAATACTTTATCAGTGTTTACTTGTTGAGACAGAGTGAGAAATTACACATTTTATTTTCCATACCATATAGCTACCCCACAATGAACAATTTATTTCTGCCAGTCTCCATTTATTATCTTTCTTAATCCTCACAACTAAATTATGAGGTGGGTTTACTAACCTCATTTTATAGATAAGGAAACCGAAGCCCATGTTTAAGTCAATTGTTCAAGATCATACAACTAAAACACAGTAAAGCCAGATTCAAATTAGAGTCTGGCACAAAGCCCCTCCCCCCATTTTTGGGCCTTACACTCTATTGAAAGAGTAAATTCTCAGTATCATCACACACTGTAATGAAATCAAGAAAAAAACAGACTGAGAAAGGACCACTGAATCTAGCAACATTTTTCCAGGAAGCAGTCTGAGTAGAGAAAAAGGGGAAGGGAAGACCTCTGGAGTTAAGAAGACTAATCAGAGAATGGATAAATAGAAAGAGGGTGTAGCTTCAATACCCAATACATTTATCAAGACCTTTAGTGTTCTTTCATCTCTACGTAGAAACACTGACTACCTTTCAACGCAATCCACTCTCTTTACAATGACACTGACAGAAACTCAGCTCAAGCCCGATTAACTAAAACAAGCAAATTCCTGAAAAGCAAAAACACAATTTATTGGTTAACTGGTTTATGTAACTGAGAAGTTTATGAGTGTATTTAGAGGCTTAACTGAGGTCATTAAGTTTTTCTCTTACCTTTTCTTCATTCTTTGGTTTGCCTCAGTTTTATTTTCAGGCAGCCCCTCTTCACTCTTGGGACAAGATACACCACCAGCTATGCCCTTTCAACCTGGCATCTTCAGGGAAAATTACTTTGTTAACTCCAGAAAGAAATTTTATGAAGGGCTTCAAGTGGTTTTGCTTGGATGATTCATACCTTTCTGTCACTGACAATGGAGCTAATTTGCTTTATCAAGCCCAGAACACATGATTTACCTCTGTACCTGGTAAGAGAGTCCACCAAGATTTACAAATACAGTAGAGGCTGATGTAGGAAGAACCTAGGATGGTTACCAGAAGACAAGTGAAAACCTTTCTGGGCAAACATACACTATAGCGATAATGATAGTTTGCCACATGTTGCTTTCAGTTTTTCTCCGGTTAGGTCCTTTCCAGTTCCTTCTATCTAGCAAAAGTGGATCAGATATTCCAAAACCACATTTCATGCTTCCCAATCTCTGAGTCTTTTGTTCAGTTTGTTTATGCTACTTTGAGTTCCTCCCCTAAACCTGCCTGATTAAATATAAATTCTAGACACTAATGCATTGCATATATTAGGTGCTTAATGAATGTTCATTGTAGGGAATTGTCTAAGTAATTCATTAGACATTCAGGAGACAAGAAGACACACAGGGCAGAGTCACTAACCTCAAAGAGCTTTTGATTAGAAGGTTAGAGAAAACACACATACAAATAACCACAGTATGAAACAAAAGAATGCACCGAATACAAAGAACAAAGGTAATTCGAGAGGGAAAGGATGAAGCACTTATGAGAGAAGAGGGAAATAGAGTTCAGAAAAGGCTGTGCTTAAATGAAGGTATTTGAGTTGGCTCTTAAAAGTGATTGAAATGCAGTGCATATTTGTTTTGAATTGAATAGATGAACAAATGAATGAGCTGATGTAAATGAAGAGACAGATAAAGCATGTAAATTTTAGATCATCTAAAAAAAGAAAGATTAGGCTTGAAATCTAAAAAGTAGTGAAGTCAAGAAATCTTTCCTTCCTTCTTCCTTTCTTTTCTCTTCTTTTCTTTTCTCTTCTTTTCTTTTCTTTTCTTTTCTTTCTTTCCTTCCTCCCCCTCCTTCCTTCCTTAATTTAATAAGGAATTGAACATGTTTGAAGAAGAGAAATATGAAGTGGAATATATTAAATTCGTTAAGAAAAAAATTGGTTAGATGTAAGATTTTGGTCTAGAAAAGTCGAGAGAATGAGATACAGAAAATAAGTAGAGTTTTAAAGACAAATCTTTTAAGAAAAAAATGATCTTAAAAAGACTTAGGGGGGCGCCTGGGTGGCTCAGTGGGTTAAGCCGCTGCCTTCGGCTCAGGTCATGATCTCAGGGTCCTGGGATCGAGTCCCGCATCGGGCTCTCTGCTCAGCAGGGAGCCTGCTTCCCTCTCTCTCTCTCTCTCTGCCTGCCTCTCTGTCTACTTGTGATCTCTGTCAAATAAATAAATAAAATCTTTAAAAAAAAAAAAAAAGACTTAGGAAACCAAAACAAGAGATTTTATAGGAAAATACCTCTCTTTAAGTGATGGGTTTAAATTTAAAGTGGCAAACATTAGTTCAGAGTGGATTTTCCTGTTTATAATGGATAACTGTGGTTTGTTTTAAATCTGTTCAATTGTAATTTATGGACTACATTAAAGTAACAAAATACTTCTTCATACAATATCTAGTGCCTACTTCTTAATAATCTACTTCAGCCGAAAGTTTAAAAGTGTTCTTCCAGTCATTTATATATAAATAGAGGTGTTAAGTGTCCCTTACAGTATTAGGAAATCAATATAAATATTTAATGTAAAGGAAAAAAGAGATGATTTAAGTATCTTAGGATTCAAGTTGAAGATAATTGCCCTCTCACATTTCTTTCTCATTTTCTCTGTTTCAGAGAAATAAAAGTACTATATTCGATACCTAAAATAATAATTAAAATTTTTAAATTCATGAAGCAGATTGCAAGCCTGAAGTAGCAGGTTCATATTTATTCTAATGCTCTCACAATGGAAAATGCATTAGAAGAACGTGATATTTGTGATGTAATTATGAAAAGGAATCTTTTAGGTTTTACCTTACCATATACATATATGCTAGGATTTCTGTTTATTTATGTAACAGCCACTTCGAGCTAACTACAACATTTGGATCACTAGAAGGTGTTAGATATTTGCCCCTACAGATTCGGGGAGTTAATGTAAAGCCTAGGATTCCCTGATAGAAATTTTCTCCTATAAAGATTGCGTGTGCGGGGAGGAACCAGGTAAAATGTAACTCTGAAGTTGTTAGGCTTGATGACTAATGTGCACTGAAGGGTCATTTCATTACTCTGGGTCACACCTCATCTTTGCAGAGGCCAGGGGGATCTCTTCCCTCCTTCCGTTTGCTAAGAATTACAAATATGGCCCTCTCCATCTCTATACATTTCTAGTAAAATGCAGTGTACCGAGGAGGAGGGAATGTGAAAACAATGCACGCCCATTAATTAAGTTAAGCCTTTATTTCTCAGCTCATCTTCTATTCAACACCTTCAAACACCCTGCCTGGTAGCCAGACTTGGTCATTTGCATACTTTGCACCTTACAGGTCTGACTTCCTTCTGTTTTCTCCTCCTGGAGCATTCCCTTACCGTGCACTTCCTTCCCTTGATCATTTCCCACCCAATACTCTCAAGACAAAATGTGTGAAGTTCAGCTCAAATATCCCCTCTTCCATGAATCCTCCTCCCTTTCCCCCCATGATGAAAGTAACACTTTTCTTCTGAACTTCTCTGGCACTGTATCTATAATTGCAGGCATCACTAACTGATTCATAGTGATTTTTATGAGTTTCTCATCTACCCTATTGGAAACGTTATTTGCGGATTTTTTTTCTTTCTAAAAAATTTGGTGCATGGGTTGTCTTGCACATATAAATACTTCATAAACATTTTTGAACACATAAATGCATGAAAATGAATAATAAGTAATATAATAAATATAGAAAAATAAATGTATTAGAACCAAGATGATGGTAGTATATACTAGGGTAGTGGCAAGTGGAAATGGATGTCAGAGGAAAATTGTGAAAACTATTCAGGAGATAGAATTGATAGGGCATGGAGAAAAAGGTGAGGAAGAGGGAGAATTCAAAATTACTTCCAGATTTCTTGCTTGAGGAAATGAGCAGCTGATTGTGCCATTAACTAAAATAGGTAATTCTGAAGAAAACCCAGTATCAAAGGAGGAAAATAATTCATTCTATTTGGACATGTCAAATCCTAAGTGCCTGTGAAATCCAAGTGGGAAAAAAAAAAAAAAAAAAAAACAGCTAGGGATTGATTATGGATCTGAAGTCCAGGAGACAGTGTGGATATATATTTTCGAATTATCAGCACATGCATGGTGATCGAGCTGTACCAGTGACTGGGAGAGATCACTAGGGACAGTTTGTAAAAAGGAAAGAGAAGGGGCCCTAGAATAGGAGAACAACTGCATTTTAGAGTGCAGGTGAGAGAGGAATCTGGAGACTGGGTAGTGAGTGGTTGAGGGGCAGAGAGATGAGAAGCATCAGATTGAGAAGAGGGATCAAAATGAGGACTGGACAGGATCCTGTCAGGACATTTATTTCTTTAGTGGAATGGTAGGAAGGGTTAAGGCCAAGGCCGCTGGCTTTTTGGTCTGAAAGAACTCAGGAAGCCATGAGGAAGTCAACTGCAAACAAAAGGGACTAAAAGCATTACACATACAGCCAAGGACCAGAGCCATGTTGTGTTGTGACATTAGAGATTAGGACTGATAAAAAAGGTGACCCCTACCTACGTTTGCTTCTGTCATTAGGGTGAGAGGCAGCTGTGCCACCTGGATGTGGGTCAAGCCATTCCCTGGCTTGGAAATGAGATATGCAATATTGTTATTGCAATATTGTTATATGTATAGGAAGAGCTCCATTCTAGAAAAATAAGATCTTGTTCTGGACTTAGGACCCAGGGATAAAGAGACCAATAAAATCACTTGAGAGAGGCAATGGTCTCAGACAGACAGACAGACAGACATAGACACACATACACACACACCACATACATACATACACAGAGAAATCAACTACTCCCAAAAGGCTGCAAATTAGTATTCCAAAAAAAACAATCGAACTGTTATTGAGAAAATCGATTAACAAAAATTACAATCTAAGAAACAAATACACTCACAGTAAATTGAAAATAACACAGCAATCTAAAAATTGCTTTAACCTGAGTATATTTAATGTTGTCAAGGAGATAGAGGAAGAAATAATGCCATAAAAATTAAAGAGTAGGAATCAAAAACAATCAGGTATAAATGAAGAACAAAAACATATGAGAAGTAAGTAGCCCTGGAAGAAAACTATAACTACTAAAAATAACTGAAAAATAAAAAATCCCAGACTGGGTAAATTCAGAGGCAGTATTGAAGACTTCACCTAAAACATAGAAGAGAAAAAGCAAGATAGCAAATATTAAATATTGAGAAAAGTGACAGAGCCTGATGCTTCTGCGTAGGACGTGGAGATATGGAGAGTGTTGTTCCTATCCCAAGAACAAGAAAATGCAAAATCATAACTTGTCTTGAACCCATCAGACAGCTTAAGTTCTCAGGGCAAAAAAGCAGCATGAACTCAAAGGAAAGTCAGGTTTCTCCACACAGAGACAGGACTCGAACACGCTTTACCTGTGGTCAAGAATGTGAAGAGATATAGAGGTGGATACCAGGTGAACACAAACGGGTGAGAAGAATTCAACCAAAATGTTCATAAATGGGGATGCCTGGGTGGCTCAGTAGGTTAAGCATCTGTCTTCGGCTCAGGTCATGATCCCGGGGTTCTGGGATCGAGTCTCACACTGGTCTCCCTGCTCTGCAGGTAGCCTGCTTCTGCCTCTGCCTGCCGCTCTCCCTACTTGTGCTCTCTCTCCTTTCTCTCTCTCTTTGACAAATAAATAAAATCTTTAAAAATGTTCAAAAATTGGGGCGCCTGGGTGGCTCAGTGGGTTAAGGCCTCTGCCTTCGGCTCAGGTCAAGATCCCAGGGTCCTGGGATCGAGTCCCACATCGGGCTCCCTGCTCAGCAGAGATCCTGCTTCTCCCCCTCCCAATCTCCCTGCTTGTATTCCCTCTCTCGCTGTGTCTGTCAAATAAATAAATTAAAAAAAAAAAATGTTCAAAAATTGCTAAAGACAATCTGTAAAGAATAAAATCTTTAAAAATATTCATAAATTGCTAAAGGCAACCTGTAAGAGAATCTGGGGCCATAGAAACAAGGGGAATTTGCACCCACTTACAAGTCTTTTCTTTCCAGACTTCCAACAGAAGCTAATGAGAAAGATGGCTGGCAGGGTTGGTGACTGCAGAAAGCTTCCCTCAGTGGTGCAGGCCTGGAGGAAGGAAGAGGTCTTGCAGGAAGACCATGGATCCTGCAGAACAAAAGCCATCAGTCACTGAAGGAAAGGCAGCAAACTATCACCCTCAGCGCACAGCTGAGGAAGACCCACTGCAGCTGGAGATGGATGGGGAAAAAAAAACCCCTCTATACTACAGATGATGCCAGATATAAGTCTGACAGCATACTGGCATTTCTTCCCCTCTAATGTCATATTGTAGATCTTTTGCTCTTTTTTAAAATAAAGATTTAATAATGCATAAAGCTGAATGACTTCCTGGGCAATGTAATTTAAGTTTAGCTATCAAGTAAAGGGCCATATCTTGCCAAGTGATGTTGTTCTTACTCTTTAGACAATCACCTTTTTCACAGTTGCTGTATATCCCCTTGGGCTTTTACTGTCATTATTTTTTAAAGTATCAATAATTTTAATGTCAATGGCACAATGACCATCTACCTCATTACCAGTCTGCATACTTATCTGAATTTATGTGTTCTGTGATGAATATGAAAATAAAATATTCCTCATTATTTCAAACATTTGCTAGAGTGTTTTGAGAAAAGTATATTCTTGAACCATCAAAGCCTTCCTTAATCACTCTCTGAAGAAGATGTTGTACTACAGCTGACATGACAGTGGGCCACACTTTTCTTCAGAATCTCCTTAAATCCAACTCTGAGTAGAACTCCAGTCATAAGTGATTGCCTTCCCATGTCTTCCCCCTGTTGAGAAGTGGTTGGGAATGTTTGCAGGTCTCTCCTGATGAAACTCTTATTTTAGCCTCACCACTCAAATGGATCATGATATACAAACTGATGGATTGTTTAGGGGTTAAATGAAATAATGAGGTAAGAATTCAGGATTGAATAATACCCTACAAGCACCCATAAAATACTGTATTTCAAGACCATTTTTATCTAACTTCAATGCCCTCAATAACTTGTTCATAGTATTGAGCAACAAGGATTACACTTGAAGATTAAGGAGCTCAAGAGCCAAATATTTTCCTGGTGTTAGCCATAAGGAGAATTCACCATTAAAAAAAAACCTGTAAACCCTAAACCAAACCACACCTAACCAAAACAGCAGAAGAATTCAGGAATATACTATCTGTATGCCAAATCTAATAGCCATACTTTTCTGAAATGGCAGCTTCAAAGACTACCATTTTTCAATATGTCCCTTACAACTTTTAACTTTGGTCACTGGACCAATGCAAGACACCATAGTAAACTACTTTGTCAGTCTCATTATCCATACACAACTCAGTGTTTTCTTCTTTTCGACTCTTTTTTTTTTTTTTTCAAGTTGACTTTCCTTTCAACCCATCTCTAGAACTCTAGTTCTGTAGTAAATATATTTATCTACATCTTTTTTCACTCATTGTTTCCTTAAACTTCCTTATACTAACAGGGCATAGCTCCCCCTGAAGACCTGTCAGGTACTGCCTATTCATACTTACCTTAGTTCTGTTACCTCAGAGAGCAAAAGGCACTTTGGCAATCTCTTAGCTCACCATTGCTGCCTCTAGATATATTACTTTTTCTCTGGAGTGCAAAATCTTTCTTCATTTGATGTGTAATATTTGGTACCACTCTTTTTTCCTGCTGTCACCCAGTGACCTCCTGGTTATTTCTCTCTGTTTGTTGCACATTAAATAAAATGACTCATAATTTTCATTTTCATCACCACCCTTGCCACCATCATAGAAAACTTCAACTCTCGCATGAACAGTCTCCAAGAGTCTTAAAAATACTTACCATAATTGAAAGTTCTAGAACAATGATACTTTCTAACAATTACCAATAAGAGTATGGAATTTTAAAAGCAAAAATTGCATACAAAGAAAGGCAATTACTTTCTCCCTTTAAAGATATCCAAACAGACTACTTTAGTCAGCTTTGCAAAACTTCTCCGCAGTTGGGCTGTACCTGAGTAAGGTGTAGCATGCTTCACAAGGAATAACCTTTTTAAGGTAACCAACCATCTATATGGAAATATGTGAGGAAACAAAAGGATTAGTATAAGCTAACAGAACATGTGGATTTTAGAAAGAGCCATAAACAATGTTAAAAAAAAAAAAGCTATCAATGTATGGATGAAAATCAAAAACTATACACGATCACATTGTGCAGGTGCACTCTTTTGCCAGGAATGGGGGTAAGGGAAATAGTTCTGTCTCAGGCCCTAGGGATTGTCTTCCTTCTCATCCAGTGCTGCCATCTGCTGACCTCTTCTGCATCTCACACTTTTTATGTCCCACATTAGATCAGAACCAAGGTTATTAGTTTTAATAGCAAAAAATTCTTAAACTCCCTGGAGAGAGCTACCTTACATTCACATTCTTTGGAGGCTTTATCAGTGATATTTCTAAAACCTGTAGCTACTCCACTGTCTGCACAATTCTGGGATTTAAGAAGATTTGCTCTTCTTCCAAAAGCTCTGAAAATGCCAGCCTCAGCTTCTTATTGCCTGGGAATGGCCTTTCTGCTCTTCATGCTCTCTTCTCTGTACCTTTTGACTCTCTCTGGGCCCCTCTGAACTGTGCTACGGCAGTAAGAAGCTAGCTTATTAAGTTTTCTGGTAGGAAGAGTGCAGTTTGGTCCATTTCTGTTCAACAGAATTTTATTGGAGCTTCACATTTGAGTCCTACCTCACAAAGGTTCCCTCTCTGCACAGAAAACATGGAGTCCTGATTACTTTATTCCAACACCTGATACTGCTTCCAGCCTCCCTTACTTAGGTTGTACTGCTTAGCTATTTGTGCTTCCTGGAGACTGTAGGTAGAAATGACTTCTGTGGGAAGAAAAAAAACATACCAAGGTCTCAGAATCATACTTTTCTGGATGATTCAGAAGAGCAAAATCTGACTTTCTAAGTTATGTGTCTGTCTGAATCACTAATATCTCCTATCAAAAATCACATGGGTTAGTAAACATGCGTTCTAAAAAATATCTTACCTTTTTAGTGAGTTTTGGCCAGATCTTCAAATTTGTTTATGGAGAACCATTAATATGAAGTACAGCTGGGACCAGTGTATTTCAAAGTATGGTCTGGGTCCTGATTCATGGTATCATTCCTGAGTCCTGCTCCACATCCGCCGGTCCCACATGCTGTAGAGTGTGGCCTGGGGATCTGCATTTCCAAGGTGCTAACTGGGAGCTTCTTAGGCATAAAGTTGAAAATCAGTGTGCACATGGAGGTTGCATTAGTAACTCTATGCTACTGTGCATGATCTGCAGAGCTTTTAAAAAATACAAATGCCTGTCCCGGGCCCCAGACCCACAGTGACTCAGAATCTTCACAACTAGAGCTTCCAAAAGCTTCTGACAGAGAACTAAAGAACATTGGCATTGGGCAGATATACTTTTTACTGATTAAGAAGAACAGCTGTCATTATTGAATACTTGCTAAGCAAAGTACATGTTACCATATCACTTAATCCTCACCGTAACCAACCCTGTGAGTTTGGTAGTACAATTAAGCATTCATGACTGTTGCTGTTTTTCAACACATAGCTTAGAGATGCTGAAGAATTCATCCACTGAGGGAGCTGTAGGAATGGGATTGGAACCTCTTCTGTTTGACTCTAAGGACTGGCCTGTTCTTCACTATCATAGAAGGCCTTTCTTCCTGCTATCAGGTTTTTTGTTTTTTGGTTTTAAGATTTTATTTACTTATTTATTTGCTGCGATCAGTTTTTTACAGTTACCATTTTAAACGTTAGTACAGATTTTCTTTCCTTGATTTGCTTTTCTCCTTTCTGATTTCAAAATTAGCACAATCTTTTTAATGTTTGGCTCTTCATTTTTTCTTTGTAATTGTTGGTGTAGAATTAAATATCTGAGATATCTAACTTGTATGCTGTTTGTGCACAGAGCATTTTATGACACAGGGAGTTGTTTTTTTGGTTTTGTTTTACGATTTTATTTATTTATTTATTTATTTGAGATAGCGTGAGAGAGAGCGCCAGCAACCAGCGTGGGCGAGGTGGGGTGGGGGTGTAAAGGGAGAGGGAAAGGAAGCCCTCCATTGAGTGGGGAGCTCAACATGGGGCTCCATCCCAGGACCCTGGGATCATGACCTGAGCCAAAGCCAGGTGCCCCGAGAGAGAGGGAGACTTAACTAAATTGTTTCATGGCTTAACTTATTGCCACAGTCTTCATCTGCAATGGAAATCTTTTATTACTTTTAGTCCAAAACATCAGGCAAGATGCTTCGTATGTGTGCTCCTTTAACAAACTCTTTAACTCTGTCTTACCTTAACCTATATTATTGTAATGATATAGTTACTGTTCTACCAGACCATGAACTTCTCAAGGAACGAGGTGGTGTCTCTTATTTCCACATGCCCAAGGATGATAGACTGAAGGCCTTCGGAATAATGTATTGAGAAGCAAATAGTTCCATGTACCACCTATACCACCATCCTTCTACCATGTGTATATATACACATGACTTAATTTTGCAAAACCCTGACTCCTTTGTTTGTATTATAGGACAATAATGTCTATCTGTTGGACTTGTTCAAGAGAGGTAAGATGGAAAATAAACAAATGATAAGTAGCTATACATAACAAATAAGATAGCATAGTATGTTAGAAAGTGATGAGTACAATGGAAATGAAAACTATAGAGCATATAAGGGGTTGTCAGCTCTGACAAGAATGAGAATAACAGGATGGTCAGGTTAGGACTCAATAAGATAGTAATATTTGAATAAAGCTTGAAGGAGATGATGGAATTAGCAGGTGGATACCTGAGAGAGGAGTATTTTAAGCAGCTGGAATGGTCAGTGCAAAGATTCCAAGGCAGAAGTGTGCCTGGTTATGTTTTAGGAACAGCTGGAAGGCAGTGTGATTAGAACAGAATAAGAGAGAAGTCAGAAGATCAGTGCTTCTCAAACTTCAATGTGCATAAGAATTGTCTGGAGAGATTTTGCTTTTCTAAAACGCCCCCAGGTAATAAAGATGCTATAGGCCCATGGACCATGCTTTGAATAGCAAGGATTTAGATGACTCTCACTTTGAAGTGTGAGAAGGTAATTTAATTACAGAAGTGTAATATTATTGTGACATGGTATTAAGGACTCAGTTGAGGTTGTAGTCATGATTTTAACACAGCATAGTTATGTGTTTTCTTCAACCACATTCAGCTACACAGAGATAGGCATGAAGCTGCCACAGAGTTGTATTTAACTAGGATTGTAGTTTTGCCATTGATGAAGGGAGAGAATCCAGGGGAATCAAGCATGTAGTATAGTGATTATCAAGGAGGTAGTATAGTGATTAAATACAGGATTTAATGTGGTTAATGATATAGTCTGGAGTGGCTGGTGGGAAATCAGACAGGCCTTGTGGCACTTCACATTTAATAGGGCAATGGTCTTAAGCCATGGTTACTGAACATGTGATCTCACCCTTCACTGAGTCAGTGGTTCGTGTGATAGGAGGTTTCAACAGTTTAATGGAGACATAGCACTTTCAAAGTAGCTTGCTTTGAAGTGTCAATGATGTGAGGAAGTCTGTAGTGTTGATGCGTAGTTGCTGCTAATGCACACATACACACACACACAGTAATATACTATACGGTTAGGAAATGGAAATTTGAGATTTAGGAAATATTTCATCATATTACCTTTTTAAATTTACCTTTGCTTATCACTGTTTCAGTATCTGCTGTCCAAAACCTTCAGTCACTTTATTTATATGTAATCACAACTGCAGGTAAACTCATGGCTGACCTTTTAAAACTTACTTACCCACCATTGCAAGAACTTACTGCTGACCCAAAAGGAAATCCCAAGTGCTACTGAGTTATAAATGATTATACAAAACTCTTCTTCCCTTTACTCTAGATCTGTTTACTTGTCTTTCTCCTCGCTGTCTGGTTTCAATGCTGGTATCCATACCGGTTTTGATCTTGGCCTCTAATTCTTGGAGACTGAACATTTTTCCTAGTCTTCCACTCATAGTTAGCATCTAGAACTTTTTTACTTAAGATTTTCTGGGTTAGTTTGCCCTCCGGTGTTATTACATTGTTTTTCATTAGGATTCCCTGAATCAGTTACGGACCCCTCCTCTCCTCATTCTTATTTTCCTTAGCATCAGTAAGAGAAAAGATGCTACTAATTCTCATTGCTCTCTCCCTTCTTTCTTCTTTTTTCCCTTTTTATCTCATTCTTTCCTTTTACATAATATATGCTACCTTTTCTCTCTCTCTCTCTCTCTCACTCACACACGCAAATATCATTTTATCTAGACTTTAATCTTCCTTTTTTCCTGTTGAAGAACTAGTCAATTACAGAATGGGGCTGTAACATTCAAGTCTTCATTTTATCCAGGCTTGTTCATTTGTTTATTTCAAGAGTATACAGGAAACAAGTCTCCATGATAAAAAGGAAATGGGCAGAGGTGATGCTGTGCGTGCATGTTTTCTCCAGTTGTCTTCAGAATTGGACCAAAGCCTGAGGTTTTAGGATGCCTGGTCTCCAGATAGCCAAGCTTTACTGTAATAAGCAAATTGTACATAGAGATGAACGCTAATAGCTACAATGGGAAATAACATTAACTCTGCAATTAAGACAAAAACTTTATATACACAAGAAAATGGAAGGGTTATTTATGGAATCATAACTATTTTTACAACTGGATGGTACTGAGAGATTTTCAGATAAATCCTGAAATGAGAGAAATTAAATATGTTCTTATCAATATATGCTATCACCTCCAGAACTTGGAGGAATTTTACTATAAACCATGTTGGAATGATAGAGATGAGATACTCATTAATTCACATGTCTATTGATAAGGCTTTAAAACATTTACATCCCTCTGTTTTATCTCCACAACACTTGATTCACATCTTTATTATTCTGCTTCTTATTGAAGACATATCTGGTCGTACAAGAAATAAGACCAAGGGAAATAAGATTTTGCTGTGGAAGTTTAGACTACTTAAATAACATATAACTTGGGCAGACATGTCTCTTTTTAATAGTTAATTACAGTTTAATCAGTAATAGTAACCTCCATAAGGAAAGCATTTTTTAAATCAGTTTCTTCCAAAGACCCTTTAAGCAACATAGAAGTTACAAATGAGAACTTTAGGAAAAAAAAAAAAATACTGGGTCAAACTCCTGGTTCTTTCGGGGTACCTGGGTGGCTCAGTGGGTTAAACCTCTGCCTTCAGCTCAGGTCATGGTCTCAGGGTCCTGGCATCAAGCGCAACAGGCTCTCTGCTCAGCAGGGAGCCTGTTTCCCCACACTCTCTCTCTGCCTACTTGTGATCTCTCTCTCTGTCAAATAAATAAATAAAATTGTAAAAAAAAAAAAAAAACTTTAAAAAACCTTTAAAAAATAAATAATAAATAACAAATTTTTAAAATCTTTGAAAAATCTTTTAAAAAATCTTAAAAAAAAAACCCTGCTTCTTTCAATTCTTGGCCATAAATTAAGCAAATTACTTAAGTTTTTCTACATCTCATTATCCCTACCTGTAAAATGAGGATATTATTTCCTGCTTCATAAGGTTGTGTTGAGGATTCAATGAGTAAATATGTAACCTAGTGTAAGCTTTATATAAGTCTTTGGTATTATTCCTGTTAATTAGAGAGGTGAGTGTCTTGGAAAGGAAATATGAACATTGTGACCATGGCAAAATAATACCTTTCGTGGTTTATTCATTAGTGTCCAGAATTTACTATTTCCTTATTTGAGAGTTTGATCATCTCCCCTGATTACATTGATATTGTTCAGTTTCTGGACCTACAAGGGTGACAAACACACTTTGGACTGTAGTAAGTTGCTCCGTACCTTCCAACTCTGTAAGGCCATTTGCTTGCTGATCGTGTCCATACTAAAGCTCTTTAACTTAATACACATTTCTTATTCACTTGCCTGCCTTCCACATTAGATTCTGAATTCCCCAGGACAGGAAACAAATTTATTTATGTAGGTGTTACCACTGGGCAGGAGTACTCTTTTTATATTTGAGTAGAATTTGAATGCTGTGCTGAAATAGAAACATCTTCCAGGCAGGGTTTATATCTTATTTATATTTGCAGTGCTAGTTTGTAGTGTAATGCCTAGTTCACTGTAGACAATAAGTGGATGTTGATTGAAACTAACTAAGTAACTGTTGAGGTTCTTTTACAACAAATCTAGACAGTTTCCAAGATGTAAGTATTAGGGTCTCCTAGTGCTCAGTTGATAAGGGTTCATTGGCACAATAGCTCACAGAAAGAAGCTAAGTTAATCTTTTTTCTTTTTAAATAAAATGAAAACCATTATTCACAGATGTCCATTATTTCATTTTAAAAATATTAAAAAGATAGGGTACATGGGTGGCTCAGTCTGTTAAGCATCCAATTATTGATTTCAGCTCAGATGACCTGTTCTCTCCCCCCACAGCCTCCCTCCTCCCTAAAAAATAATAATAATAATAATTAAATTAAAATTGAAAAGATAGAAATAAAATATATTTTTATAACTTTTTTTTAGAATAAAAAGTTTCTCACTTTCTTCTATAATAATAAAATGGCTTTTACATGTCAATGATTCCCTAAGAAAATGAAAATAAGGATTAATGAAATTATATTTTACAAACTGTAAGTGAATGTTGGAGCACCAACCAACCCAAAACAAGCTCTCCTTGTTTCATGTTTTCTGTGCAGAAATGTGTTTTTGTAGAGGCAGGAAGCAGAGGGAGAAGGAACAGTTCATTTTTTGAATTGAATGCTGTTCCACACTCTAGATTTTTTTTTAAAGACTTTTTTTATGAGAGAGAAAGAGTGTGCACATGAGTGTGCATAGGGGGAGGGGCAGAGGGAGAGAAAGATTCTCAAGCAAACTCCCCATTGATCAAGGAGGCTGACTTCAGGCTCAATCTCAGGAACATGAGATCATGACCTGAGCCAAAACCATGAGTCAGACACCTAACTTAATGTGTCACCCAAGCACCCCCACACACCATAGATTTTACCCTGATTACTCCCAACCTCAAAATCTTCCAGCTCAAGTTCCATTTCATAATGCAAACTCTAGGAACATCATCAAGGGTATGAAACTTGTTCATCTTTCTTTATGTACCATCTGGTGAAAGACTGAAGTCATCTCTGGTCAAGAACTGAGCAGATCCAAGAATTTCAGTGAATGCCAATTTCAATGTAAATTTCTGAGATGGACATTTCGAATGACTAAATGACCATTCAAGAGTCATTCTCAAGAACAGATGAATTTCTTCCTCGTACTTTGACTAGGTTTTGAAAGGTCTGAAGAAAGCAAGACAAAACTTCAGTTTTTGCTTGCTGCATGCCCTTCACTGGACTGTGATGTTCAAATAATTCCTAAGATGTGTGTGATTCAGACATATATTTGGGATGGATGTTACAGTTCATTCTCCTTTATTCTATAATGATGTTGAAGCAGTTTTCTTTGGAGAATAAAAAAGCACTAAAGACAGGAAAGACTAAAATAATTTAATATGTAAATTTACTTGATTTATATTCTTATATTCAATAACTTTATTCCAGATATTTGAAACAAAGTAAAAGGAGAAGAGAAAAAATCAGAGAGAACTAGAGTGATAATTTGGAGCCAATTATAACTGAAAAGAATGTTATTCATGTTTTGCAAATTGTTGCAAGCTTAGCTTTTCTTGCAAACTTTGCCACATAGTTTTGGGGCACATGTTGTCCCAAAGAAAAGATACTATTAAAGAGAATGATGGTTCTTCCAAGCATATCCACATCCTCATCCCAGAACCCATTACCTTTCTTGGAAAAAAGACAATGTAGACTTGATTAAGTTAAGGATCTTAAAATGGGGTGCCTGGGTGGCTCAGTGGGTTAAGCCTTTGCCTTCAGCTCAGGTCATGATCTCAGGGTCCTGGGATCAAGCCCCGCATCGGGCTCTCTGCTCAGCGGGGAGCCTGCTTCCTCCTCTCTCTCTCTGCCTGCCTCTCTGCCTACTTGTAATCTCTGTCAAATAAATAAATTTTTTAAAAAAGGATCTTAAAATGGAGAGATTATTCCGGAGTATCTAAATGGATCCAATGTAATTACAAGGGTCCTTATACAGAAAAGAGAAAGAAGAGTCAGAGTTAGAGAAGCAGATGTAACAACAGAAGCTGAAGTCAAAATGATGCAGCCATGAGACAAGGAATGCAGGCAACCTGTGAGAAGCTAGATAAAGAAATAACAGATTCTCCCCTACAGCTTTGAGGAAAAAAAAACACAGCTCTTCCGACACCTTGATTTTAAACACAAAAGACCCATTTCAGAATTCTGACCTCCAGAAGCGCAAGATAATAAATTTGGGTTACTTTTAGCCACCAAATTTGTGGTAATTTGTTATAGCAGCAATAGGAAATTAATACAGATACTATAGTTAAAATTCAGTTTTTGGTGAAAATGTAAAACTAGGAGTCTGGGTCCTGAGAGGCCCCAAGAAGTCCAGACAAAATGCATGATATGCTGGATCACACATGGCAATCCTACAATCAAAGTTTAAAAGGAACTAAAGGGGGTAGGTGCTAAGGACATACAGTCTCCTAAAAGAGGTCCAAGAGGCATGTGTGAGAAAGAAAAGGGAATGCTTAACTCCAAAATTGGCCCAAATTTGGGTATATATAAATTTTTCTGAGAAACAAGGGGAGAAAATGACGTTATCAGCTAGTGTCTTTATGTCATATAGTCTAACCCACAAATATTCTGTGTCTAGCATTTGATTATTGTTAATCAATCTCCATCGGGGTTTGTCTTGAACAATGAATTCCCACTTTGTCCTAAAGTTACCCCTTCCTGATTTGACACAAGTTCATATGAGTACATAAATAGAGCAAAATTGTACAGTTGGGATTTAGCAGTTCAGAGAAAACAACACAAAAGGTCTTGAATTTTATTTTCAAAGAAATAAATCTGAGTTAATATGCCCAGATTATAGTATATCAAACCTGGGCCTAAGTCCTTTGTTATTGACTTTACAGATATAAGCATGCTAAGTTACTTTTGCCTTTACCTATGTAAAATACAGTGATTAAAAGAATATCTTTGAGTCAATCACCCCTGACCAACATCTTGCTTGCTTATCTGCCCTTCAAGTTACTTATCTCTGTGCTTTAGTAAAGTGGTGATAATAAAAGTATCAACATGTTGTTGAAAGTATTTAATGGAAAAAAATAGATTTAAGACACTTAGCAGTTTAAATTAAGCTCAGTTAAAAGTAGACAATAGTAGTATTTTTATTATTATTAACTATTTCATTCACATCAACAGGGCTACATCACTAACAATTATTCACTATATTCTAGAAATCAATTTACTAAACAAACGTGTACAGTAAACTTTATCATAAGAACTTAAGTTACAAACTAAGTTTTCTGATACTAAGCTCAGCCAGCTCTTTCTTGTCCTTAATCTAATTACATGTCCAAGGGCAAAACACAACAACAACAACAAAAGAATATTTAGAGTGTCTGAATGTTCTTTTTGGAAAATCATGAGGTGTTTTTCTTTTTTGTTGCTGTTAAGTTCAAACATGTTTTCTTTCTATCCTTTCATTAGTTATTTGGTGATTGGTCAATATGAACCTTGTAAGGAATTCACTAGATAGACTTGTTTCCTACCTAGTTTGTATTTTTTAACAGCCCATTTTTCATACTTTTATTCTAATGCTGTTTGCAGTGATAATATTTACAATTTGCTCTAATTTAACTGTTCCTTGATAAAAGACAGCACCTTATTTATCTTGAAATATCTTGTATGTATTAGGTGTTCCAAAATGCTACGTGATTAAGTAAATGAATGGGAATTACTAAAAAGTGATTTACTGTATTCTGAGCCCTATTTGCGCCTAATTCCCTCAATGGTGAATCTATGATTTAAGAGCTCTGAACTAATCAGTAATAGATTTTGCATTTTCTATTACTTTCTCAGTAACGGATATGTCAAGGAAACTGACCAATGGCTCAGGGCTAGACTAACATACTGCTTATTCCAAATAATATATAGAAATTAACAGAGAATCAGAATTTCTGATTTTATTTTTCATATTAGCTGACTATATGTTAAGACTATAGGCAATCGATATTTTAATTACTCCCACTTTAAAAAGTAAATTAATTGTTCTTTTTTGGAAAAGGGTCTATCTCATCCCTCCTCTCAGATAACTTGCCCTTTCACCCCCCACCAATTCTAATAGCCCAGATTTGACTGGGTTGCTGTCCATCATTTTGAAAGGTCATACTGTTGCTTAACAGAGAATAAACCATATCCTAAAACCGATAGATTTTCAATAGGCAACCCAGTGAACAAAGGACACATTTTCACAAATTGCACTGTAAAACTGTTGGGCTTTAGTTTCCAGTGACATGACTTCTGTAAGTAAATTTATTCATATTACAAAGAAAATTAACAAAAAAACTATCATAATTTATTGTCCAATGCCTATAAAACACTTCATCATGAAAAGGCTATGTTCATTAATTTATCTTTACAGGATTTTACAAAAAGCCCTGGGGCCAAAAGTTTTCAAAATAGAATTATAGTTATCAATACGAGTCTATTTTATTTAATCACCCTATCTGTAAATTGATGTTTTCAAGAACCAGCAAGCATGTGGCAAACTTGCTAAATAGAGAGATTGGAAAGTGAAAACCTTTGCATAAGTATCTTCATTTTGATATAGACAAGAAAGACTATGGTTGCTAGGGGCAAAATACATAAAACTCTACGTGGCTGAATGCATAATAGACCTTAAGAATGCCAGCTATTTAAATAGCAACTTTGAAAGCATATTAAAAGGCAGCACAAGTAAAAAACTGTTTCCTCCTTTGACAACTACCTAGACCACACTTTTCTTGTAAAAACAGTAGAGGATATGCCGCCAACTAAAATGAAAGCTTTGTTTCTTCTCTTTTGCATATGGGTTCTCAATTGATGTATAAAATATTTTGGGAAGCAAAGTATAAGAGAGTCAAAATTACCAGGTTGATTTTGCTCTCAAAAACAGTTTCCTTCCACTTTTTGTGTAGTCTGCCAAGCTCATCATACTTTTGGCAGAATTAAGACACCTCTTTTGAATCCGTTTCATGAAACCGGTTAATGCTACTAGCAGCCACTTTTACCTGGCAATACACATAAGAGGTTTTTATTATTGCCATTAATCAATGAGGTGAACTGACATTAGAATGTGCGTATAACAGACCTAGTGATTCTCTCCCTGTAATCAAAAGATTTTAAAGGTATTTGGAAGATGTTTAAGGAGGACCTTGATTTGTTAAAAGAGTCAAGGATTTGGAATCAAAATATCTTAATTGTTTCATGTAGATTTCAGAGGACAAGCTTTTTTCGTAAAAGGACAGATAATAAATTATTTCTTTAGCTTCAAGTTCCACATATGTCCCCTTTCTCCTTGCATTCTCCCTCTTCCTGTTCTCTCTTTTACTCTCTTTCTTGCTAAAATCTAAAATTTAAAAACTTGCTAAAACTTAAAAACTCCTCAGCTTGTGGGCTAGATGTAACCCACAGATGTCATTTGCTGACACCTGAATTAATTCATTCAACAGGTGTTTTTAAAGAGATAAAGTCACCGCCCTCATGAAACGAACTGAAACAGATGAATAAAAAAGTAGTTGCACCACAGTGTGTGGTGCCGTGGTGTCGTGTGGTCTGCCAGACCCAATCCACACTTGGAAAGTGAAGCAATTTGTGATAAAATGATTAGTAGAGGAGGTGGAGATTAGAAGTAAACAACTTCTAGAGAGAGAGAACAACCTGTATAAAGTTCTGAAACAAAGGGACAGAGTTGGTGTCATTGAGGAATTGCATGATGGTACCTGCCCTAGAATGGGGAAAACACTGGAGAGAGCCTTGGAGACAGAGCTTGTGAGGATTTATAAGCCATGTTGAGTTTGACCTGGCAAGCAATGGGAAGGCATTAAAGCAATTTAATAAAGAATATAAAGTGAGAAGATTTGGATTTTAAAAATACCCCTTTGGTTGCAAAGTCAGTATTAAACTGGAGAAATTCAAAACAGGAGGGAGATCACCACTTAGGAAACAGTGGCAGTAAGATATGGCAAAGTAGGTAAAGTTGAGTAACCAAATGTGGAAGGACTCAAGTTAAAATTCCACTTTTAAAGTTTCTCATTCTTTTGGCATCTATAAAGCAGAACTAATGATATTTCCTACCTGTTGGTCTTAGAAGGTTTTTGTGAAACTCAACTGAAATGATGTTTATAAAATGACTTAACAACTCTCAAGTGCTGTAGTTTTCATAATTATGGTTATTTAAGTTAAAATTTGTACACACAATAACCTTGATTAAATTATACCTCTAATAACACTCAAGGAGGAATGGACATTTGCAAACCCTATTTTATCTCTTCTCATCTAGATCCAGAGGCTCTGAATTTGCTCTAGCAAAGCCTCCTGGTGGTTTTGGGTCTATCATAAGCTGATTCCAGATACCTAACCTCCCTGTAGCCACCCTGAGGTTACTTTAGAACTGGAAAACAGGCAAATAACTGATTACCTAAAAATATGCCCCAGAATTGCTAAAGAGCACTGCCTTTGTTTAGATTAGAAAAGAAATGCCATAGTTACTTAGTGTCACTCTCAACGGTCTCCTAAGACTTCAGAGCAAAGAATGGAACTTCTTTGTTAGGGATAAGCAAAGACTATTTTTTTCCTTCAGAGAGATAAAGGAAAAGGAGTGCAGAAAGGAAATAGGGGACAGTGAGGAGAAGGACCTAGGAAGTAACTGCTATATGGGGAGGTAGCTGGGAGAGGAACCCACAGAACTACAGAAATTTCAATCTTACAGGTTTTGCCTGCATGAAAGGCAGAAACCATTCCACCCTTCCCCATTTCTCAGCTCCTTCAACACATCAGAAATACCTTAGTCATGCCATATTTATGGATATTTTGTGAGAAGCAGACGTTGTAGATAATTGTGGTTGTGGGTGAAAGTAGGCAAGGGAGTTGCATGTTGTAAGAGAGTAGCATGTGGAAGTAGAAGATCCAGTAATAGAGGACATCATGAGACTGTGAATCTCTTGCATATCTGAAGAAAGCTTGGGAGAGTTTTGGATTTAAGTCATGGAGTTGAATTGAGGTCTTAAAGTCAGTACGTAGAACTCCAGGAGCAGAGCGCTTCTCAGCTGATGCTTTTGATTGCAGATTATCATGAATTATAAAGAAGCCTTGTTTCAGGTAACCAAGTCTACAACTAAGAACGTTTGAAACCACCTATTGCTGTGAAGCATTTAGAGATAACCAGTTATTAATGCAACTGAATTATGAGACTGTATATTTTTCATAGTTAGTGGTAGTAGTACAACCTATTAAATACCCAAATAAACTTTAAGTTTCTTATGAGCCCATGCTTTGTTTTTGAAAATTATCTATTTTATCTCTTTCTTGATATATAAAGTGTAAAATATTAGAAATATATGGATTTCTTTCCATATGATCATTTGAAAACTATAAATATGAAGCAACATTTATAAGACTTCTGGGAAAAGATATTAGTCTATTCAATGTATTGATGGAGCAATTAAATGAATAAAATATTAATAGGTAATGTAACCTAGGGATGTTCTAAGAAGTATTAAACTTCATAGCTCTTTCTTGCACACTATAACTACGAACTATCTTTAGCGTGTAGAAGGTAGAGCACTGGATTAAATACCCATGGTTTAATGACTAAGTCTATGACTAGGTAGCTCTGAGAACTTTAATAAGTCAATTCACTTCTCTGAGTCTCTGTTTTCTCATTTGTAAGATGGATTGCTTAATATAATGATTTTTAAATATCACGATTCTAAAACGTTATTTCTTTTGTGAATTGCAATAGAAAGACCAGGAATATGCTGTTTACACCATTGTTTTAGTGATGGTCAGAAATTTCTATTAGCATCATAAATTCATAGTTGTATAGATGGAATTACTTATTAACCCTTACAACTCTTAAGATCATAAAATAACAGAGTTGTAAGGGATCTCTGAGTGAATTCCATTAAAACTCTACTTTGGTACGATATGAATAATATATTTCAAAATCATCTCAATTCTAGAACATTTCCCATGACAGAGAATTCGTTAATGACATCTATGTGCCTATTTGTTGGCATCAGGTCTTATGACTGGTTTGAGACATTTATTTTGATGTCAGTTTAAGATGATAACTATTAGAGACTTTACTGTAAAGATAATGAAAGGCCCCTCTCCTCTCCTTGCTCTGTGATTACAGATCCAAAAAGGGGGGCTGTTTTCTCTTTTTTCTCTCCAACTCATTATCTACCCTGTTATCTTCCTTTTATTTCTAATTTTCACGCACACACACACACACACACACGCACACACACATGCAGATTCTTCTCAGCAAATAGATAGAAGAAATATTGTGCACCATTAAGTAGATCAATAAGGTCATATAACGTTAACTAATATGGAAAGGGCTGGCTTCTATCCATCTGTACATAACAATGCCTCGTTAGCTGAAGCTAGATTCATGCTGTTTAATTTTTTGTCACTTCTAATGCAGTAGTAGATAGAAAACAGGTATAAGCATTTTGGTTTAAGGTGACAGGAATTCTTAAAACATCATATGCATTTGTCTTAAGAAAGATTTGTAAATAGCATGCTCTTATCTTCAAGTAGATGGTACCATTTTGAATACCAAGCAACCCTTTTTTGAGTACAGATTTGCCACCTTTATCCCTGCAAATATTTCAATAACTATAATTAAATAAAAGGCTTGAAGCTCAATACTCTCTTTCCCTCTCTCTTTCACAAACAGAAATGTTGAAGGTGGATTCATCATTCTATATGAGAGAGGTGCCAAATGAGTGAAAGAACCAGTTACAGAGAAGGAACAGTAGACTCTGGGCAAGTTGCCTAAAGGAACACTTAGGTTGACCTTCATATTGGAATTGAAAATGTGAATTATTTTCTCTTCACTTTTCCCCCTGGATTCTAACAATAAAGACAGTCTTTAAATTTGTGTTGTTTCTTGTTCTTTTATCAAGGCAGAAAAAGGCAACAAGAGAGAAGTCTTTTGAGTCAGAAAGCCCAGCACTTGAATCCAAGTACAACTACTTATTATATGATGCTTGTGAATATACTTAGTTTAATTTCAGTTTTCTCATCAAGAAATTAGTTATGAAAATAATTCTCTTATAGGTATTATGAGAATTAAACAAGAAAATTAACTATAAATGTTATACCATGTGCCTTATACAAAGACATTTCTTAATAAAACATATCTATTATTGTTATTTGAATATATTGAGTACATATATTGAATATATATTGAGGAGTCACTAAATAAAAATAAGAGGCTAAGTTCTTAATGTTGACTTTATAAAACTTCCCCTCTATTTTAAATAATATGAATGAACAAACACCCGAAATGACTATATATTCAAAATTATGTATTGAAATAAAAACATGTATAAATTGAGACACTTCTGTATTTTTAGAACTATGGAGTTGTAGGATGGTTGAGTTTATCATATGTTACAAAATCTTTGGATTCTTAGAGTAGAAAATGAGATCAGTTTATTTATGAGAATAACTGTTTTTAAATGGCTAAGACAAAAATCACAAAGGTAATTCATGTTGGATATCCTCTATTTGCCTCTTCACATCTTTTTTCTGATCTTCTCCACCCTGGTCTATAACTCATTAGACCAACATCATTGTCTGTATTAAGTGTTTCTTTTGTTCACTGACTTTGGCTTGAGATCAGTCAATAGGAAGCACCACCTGGAGATTAAAAAGAAGCAGAAAAAAAAGATCATATAAAGAATTAAAAATTTGGAGGATTTACAAATCTTGATATTGAAACTTTTTATAAAGCTACTGTAATCATGACATGTAGAATTGATATAGAGATAAAGATCAACTTAATAGAGCCCAGAAAATATGTGTAAAATCCACACACACATATGAATTTTGCCAATGTAAGAAGTTATTTCAACTAGACAAGAAGAGTTTTGTTTTTTGTCTGTTCTGCTTTAACAAATCATGCTTGAAAAATTGGAGATTTCTATGAAAAACAAAACGGACCCCTATTTCACATTATGAAAGTTAATTTTAGATGGATTTTAGACCTAATGTAAAAGCTGGAATTGTAAAGATTCTACTAGAAATTATAGGAAAATAGCCTTATGAACTTGGGGCAGGCAGAAATTTCTTTTTTTTTTTTTTAAGTGTGAATGGATATATTTATTAAGAATGAAAATAGAAATAAAATAAATAATAAATTTCAAAATGCAGATAAATATTACAAACATCACAAAACCCAGGAAACTAATACTGTATAGACCCATCATTAATTATTTTCTTGGCATATTTATACAATACTTTTTCCCAAATATTTTCTAAGTTCAAACAGTTTGATTGCAGTCTCAAAAGACAGTTTTGCAATTTTTTCTATAGGGAAAATGCAAAGGTAATTTAGACTTTCCTCTAATATGCTTGATAAAAAAAATCTCAATTTTTGACTTTTTAGAAAATTTTTTTCAGCTTCACAAACTGTTATTGATAATGTCAAATAAAGTTTTAGGATTGCTTTTAAATTTGGGGAAAAAACTCACTCAGTTTTATTTAAGACCTGTAAGACTTTAGAACATTTCAGATTTTCTTGTGTAACACCTAATCTTAAATATTCTTTGAAATGATAGCATGCATTAAATATTTTGTTGTCAAAGTTCTCATTTTCTCACATAATATAAGAATTTTGGGAAACAAGATGAAACCGGAGAGAAAGACAAACCATGAGAGACTCTTAATCTCAGGAAACAAACTGAGGGTTGCTGGAGGGGAGGAGGGTGGGAGGGATGGGGTAGCTGGGTGATGGATATTGGTGAGGGTATGTGCTATGGTGAGTGTTGTGAATTGTGTAAGCCTGATGATTCACAGACCTGTACCCTTGAAACAAATATTATATTTTGAATATATTGTAGAAATGCACTTATGTTATATTTTGTAGAAATGCATAAAATGTATAACTTGATTTAATATTTTGGTGAAAATGCATAAAACACATAATTTGTCACAAGGAAGTACCAGTTGTTTGTAGTACTGCTTAAGGTTTGGGATCATAAATACAAGAATTCTTATATATTCTTTATTTTCCAGCTTTATTGAGGTATAGTTGACAAAAACAATAGATATTTAAGATGTGCAATGATCTGATATATGTATACATTGTGAAATAATTATTGCAGTCAAGCTAACTAACATGACCATCACTTCACATATTTACCTTCCTTTTGGGAGTTAGCAAGAAGACTTAGGATCTACGCTGTAGCATATTTTAAATATGTAATATAGTATTATTAACTCTAGTCACCATACTGAGGATCCCCAGAACATACTCATTTCATAACTGAAAGCTCTTTGACCAGTATTCAATTCCCCCATACCACCTCACAGCCATTCTGAAAAGGAATTGAAAATTCTTGAAAAGGAATTAACTTTTTTCAATTCCATGCATAAGTGAGATCTTACAGTATTTTTCTTTTTGTGTTTAACTCATTTTACATAACGTACTATCCTCCAAGTCCAATCTACATGATTATAAATGGCGGAATTTCTTTCTTTTTTACAGCTGAAAAATATTCAATTGTGTGAATGCGTGTATATCACATTTTCTTTATCTGTTCATCCATCAATGGACACTTAGGTATTTTCAATATCTTGGCTATTGTAAATAATGCTGCGGTGAACATAAGAGTACAGATATCTCTTAGAAATAGAAATTTTGTTTCCTTTAGATTCAAGCCCAAATGTGCGATTGGTGGATCATATGGTAGTTCCATTTTTTTGAAGGACTTCTGCAATGCTTTCCATATGTTATATTTGCCCTAACACTATTAATCATATTTGTCATAGTTTCCAATTTATATTCACACCCACATTGTACAAGGGTTCCCTTTTTCCAACATCCTTACCAACATTCGTCATCTCTCATCTTTTTGATAATAGACATCCTAACAGGTGTGAGGTGATATTTTTTTATTGTGATTCGAACTTTTTTTTTGTTAAAGATTTATTTACTGGGGTGCCTGAGTGGCTCAGTGGGTTAAGCCTCTGCCTTCAGCCCAGGTCATGATCTCAGGGTCCTGGGATTGAGCCCCACATCGAGCTCTCTGTTCAGCAGGGTGCCTGCTTTCCCCTCTCTCTCTCTGCCTGCCTCTCTGCCTACTTGTGATCTCTCTCTCTCTCTCTGTCAAATAAATAAATAAAATCTTTTTAAAAAAAAGGATTTATTTACTTATTTGACAGACAGAGATCTGCCTACTTGTGATCTCTCTCTCTCTCTCTGTCAAATAAATAAATAAAATCTTTTTAAAAAAAAGGATTTATTTACTTATTTGACAGACAGAGATC
>NW_019154086.1:17644083-17699036 GCF_002288905.1 Enhydra lutris kenyoni
ACAAGTAGGCAGAGAGGCAGGCAGAGAGAGAGTGGGGAAGCAGGTTCCCCACGGAGCAGAGACCCCAATGCAGGGCTCAATCCCAGGACCCTGGGATAATGACCTGAGCAGAAGGCAGAGGCTTAAACCACTGAGCCACCCAGGCGCCCCGTGATTTGAACTTTTAAAAAATGTTCAAAGGACTTTAATTTTCATTCCACAAAAGATACAAAATGGTTGATAAACACGCTTAAAGGCGTTTATACCATTAACCTTTGGGAAAACACAAATTAAACTCACAATGAAACATCACTTTACACTTTGTAGGAGGACTAACACTTAAAAAATTATAATATAAATCTTGACAAATTTGTGGAGCAATTGAATCTCTGATTCTTCAATGGTGTGAGTATAAAATGGTGCAACTGCTTTGAGAACTATTTGAAATTTTCTCATGAAGTTAAACATAAATATAACCTATGATCCAGCAATTCTACTACTAAGTATTTACCTAAGATAAATGAACATATATGTTTATACAAAGACTTGTATAAGAATATTGATAGCAGCTTCAGTGATAATAGCTGAAACTTGAAACAACCCAAATATCCATCAAGAGTTAAGTGGATAACAAATTATGATATATTCACAAAACAACACATTCCTCGGGAATAAATGTGAACAAAGTACTAATAATGTCAACAACAAGAATAAATCTCAAAAATATAATACTAGTGAAAGAATCCAGACACAAAAAAGCACATGCTATTTGACTCTATTTTTATGAAAGCTAAGAACACATAACTAACATAAAGTTTTAGAATGCTTCTTGATCACCTCTCAGTGGTGTTAAAATGACTAGGAACGGCATAAGGTTAGTTTCTGGGGTGAAATTATCTCTGTCTTTCCTGGAGTTATATTTAGTTACCCAAGTTTATACAATTATTAAAACTCATCAATCTGGACATAATATTTTACATAAATCATGGCTCAAAAGTGACAACTTGTTTGAAGAGTTAGGTAAATTTGAGAAAAACAACATGGTGTGCAAATAAAGGAGACTGAAGAGACTTGAGAGCCGGAAACCATGGACAAGTTCTAACATTTGTGTTAAAGGGAAGAAAGACACATGGAGAAAGGAAGGAAAGAGAGAATGAGATAAACCATCAATATGATTAAAAGTGCCCACCAGATTAAAAAGAAAAACTGGAAAGACAGTGAAATCTTGTCATTATGTACAAAAAATTATAATTAGAAAAATAAAGTAAATGATAAATAATGAATAGGATCTAACTATCGGATTTAGAAATCTGAAACAAGGGTACTATGAGAAAGCTTATATAGTGTACAGAGAGGTATAATGAAGTAGCCACTTTCCTGACCAATTCTAGCTCCAAAGTTAACATTACTCTAGCTTTGAAATCTGTGCTGAGAGAAGACTCTTTCAATTCTGACAGAAAGAAAGAGAAAGGGGGAATAATTTTCCTTACTTTTAACATTTTTCATGTTGTGAATATTCAAATATATTTTTTAGTGTTTATAATTATTTTAAGAAAAAATATTTTGCCTTTTTCCTGTCAGTCCTCACCACAATAAGTCACTATATGGTTATTTATGCTAGATTGGATATGTTAATTTATTCATTTGCATCATTTATGATACTCTTCCCAGAAAGAGGAAAACATTTCTACATTTGATTAAGCACACTTTGTATGATTTAATAGCAATCTTTAAACTTATTCCTCACTGGCTATTATTTTCTAGCAGTTTTGCTGCCCTTGACCTCTTATATGTAAAAAGAGCAAAAAGATCTTCAGCACCGGGTAAGGAGGACAGCTTTATATTATTGTCATAATGTGTGCATGGGTCAATTGTCAGGCATTAAAAAAAAAAATTTAAGATAAAAGATTTTTCTGCACTTAAACAGTATTCATTTTTTTAGTTTGGTTTTTCTTTTCATTAATTAGATTTTACCTTGCCTGTCACTGTATCTCTATAATGACTCAACAGAAGTCAAAACTATTCACAACATTTACATATATATACTCTTTGAACTATGTAACTCTTTGCATTAGCAATTATTTTTGCACTACTTGTGACATTTCTTACATCACACCTTAAAATACTCCTTGATTCCTGTATTTATTTTTCCTGCCTAAAAAAAATTAGTTTCTTTTATCTGACATTCTCTTCAACAAATTCAGTATTAATAATGATATGTCTTCTAATATCTTAACCCTACAGATCCTTAATCTTCTCAAAACCAATGATTGTCTTTCCTAAGAGTTGCTTTTGTGTGTACTTGGTCCTGTCTCCCTAAGGAGGGTAAAATACATTTTTTCTCTCTTTCCATTGCATCTTGTATAATACAATGGTAATCATCATACTAAGTTGCAATGAATTATGTTAGTTTCCACTGTTAAAGATGCAACAACTGGAAATATTTAATTTACAAAAATGTATATTCTTTTTTTAATTTTTATTTATTTTTTTAAATTTATTTCAGTGTTCCAGAATTCATTGTTTATGTACCACACCCAGTGCTCCATGCAATACGTCCCTCCATAATACCCACCACCAGGCTTACCCAACCCCGCACCCCTCTCTCTCCCAAAACCTTCAGTTTGTTTCTGAGTCCATAGTCTCTCATGGTTCATCTCCCCCTCCAACTTCACCCAACTCTCTTCTCCTCTCCATCTCCCCATGTCCTCCATGTTATTTCTTATGCTCCACAAATAAGTGAAACCATATGATAATTGACTCTCTCTGTTTGACTTATTTCATTCAGCATAATCTCTTCCAGTCCCGTCCTTGTTGCTACAAAAGTTGGGTATTCATCCTTTCTGATGGAGGCATAATACTCCATAGTGTACACAGACCACATCTTCCTTATCCATTCGTCCGTTGAAGGGCATCTTGGTTCTTTTCATAGTTTGGTGACCGTGGCCATTGCTGCTATGAACATTGGGGTAGAGATGGCCCTTCTTTTCACTACATCTGTATCTTTGGGGTAAATACCCAGTAGTGCAATTGCAGGGTCATAGGGTGGCTCTTTAATTTCTTAAGGAATCTCCACACTGTTTTCTAAAGTGGCTGCACCAACTTGCATTCCCACCAACAGTGTAAGAGGGTTCCCCTTTCTCCACATCTTCTCCAACACACGTTGTTTACTGTCTCATTAATTTTGGCCATTCTAACTGGTGTAAGGTGGTATCTCAATGTGGTTTTGATTTGAATCTCCCTGATGGCTAGTGATGATGAACATTTTTTCATGTGTCTGATAGCCATTTGTATGTCTTCATTGGAGAAGTGTTTGTTCATATCTTCTGCCCATTTTTTGATATGATTATCTGTTTTGTGTGTGTTGAGTTTGAGGAGTTCTTTATAGATCCTGGATATCAACCTTTTGTCTGTACTGTCATTTGCAAATATCTTCTCCTATTCCGTGGGTTGCCTCTTTGTTTTGTTGACTGTTTCCTTTGCTGTGCAGAAGCTTTTAATCTTGATGAAGTCCCAAAAGTTCATTTTCGCTTTTGTTTCCTTTGCCTTTGGAGACATATCTTGGAAGAAGTTGCTGTGGCTGATATCGAAGAGGTTACTGCCTATGTTCTCCTCTAGGATTCTTTCTTTTTTTTTTTTTTTCCTCTAGGATTCTGATGGATTCCTGTCTCACGTTGAGGTCTTTTATCCATTTCAAGTTTATCTTTGTGTACGGTGTAAGGGAATGGCCGAGTTTCATTCTTCTACATATATCTGTCCAGTTTTCCCAGCACCATTTATTGAAGAGACTGTCTTTTTTCTGCTTTATATTTTTTCCTGTTTTGTCGAAGATTATTTGACCATAGATTTGAGGGTCGATATCTGGGCTCTCTACTCTGTTATACTGGTCTCTGTTTCTGTTTTTACGCCAGTACCATGCTGTCTGGGTGATCACAGCTTTGTAGTAAAGCTTGAAGTCAGGTAATGTGATGCCGCCAGTTTTATTTTTGTTTTTCAACATTTCCTTAGCAATTCGGGGTCTTTTCTGATTCCATACAAATTTTAGGATTATTTGCTCCAGCTCTTTGAAAAATACTGGTGGAATTTTGATTGGAATGGCATTAAAAGTATAGATTGCTCTAGGCAGTATAGACATTTTAACAATATTTATTCTTCTGATCCAAGAGCATGGAATGGTCTTCCATTTTTTTGTGTCTTCTTCAATTTCTTTCATGAGTGTTCTGTAGTTCCTCGAGTACAGATCCTTTACCTCTTTGGTTAGGTTTATTCCCAGGTATCTTATGGTTCTTGGTGCTATAGTAAATGGAATCGATCCTCTAATTTCCCTTTCCGTATTTTCATTGTTAGTGTATAAGAAAGCCACTGATTTCTATACATTGGCTTTGTATCCTGCCATGTTACTGAATTGCTGTATGAGTTCTGGTAGTTTGGGGGTGGAGTCTTTTGGGTTTTCCATATAAAGAATCATGTCATCTGCGAAGAGAGAGAGTTTGACTTCTTCCTTGCCAATTTGGATACCTTTTATTTCTCTTTGTTGTCTGATTGCTGTTGCTAGGACTTCTAATACTATGTTGAACAAGAGTGGTGAGAGTGGGCATCCTTGTCATGTTCCTGATCTCAATGGGAAGGCTGCAAGCTTTTTCTCATTGAGGATATTTGCTGTGGGTCTTTCATAGATAGATTTTATGAAGTTCAGGAATGTTCCCTCTATCCCTATACTTTGAAGTGTTTTAATCAGGAATGGATGCTGGATTTTGTCAAATGCTTTTTCTGCATCAATTGAGAGGACCATGTGGTTCTTCTCTCTTCTCTTATTGATTTGTTCTATCACTTTGATTGATTTGCGAATGTTGAACCATCCTTGTAACCCAGGGATGGATCCCACCTGGTCATGGTGGATAATCTTTTTAATGTGCTGTTGGATCCTGTTTGCTAGGATCTTGTTGAGAATCTTAGCATCCATATTCATCAGTGATATTGGTCTGAAATTCTCCTTTTTGGTAGGGTCTTTGCCTGGTTCAGGGATCAGGGTAATGCTGGCTTCATAAAAAGAGTCTGGAAGTTTTCCTTCTGCTTCAATTTTTTTGAAACAGCTTCAGGAGAATAGGTGTTATTTCTCCTTTGAAAGTTTGGTAGAATTCCCCAGGGAATCCATCAGGTCCTGGGCTCTTGTTTTTTGGGAGGTTTTTGATCACTACTTCAATCTCATTATTAGATATTGGTCTATTCAGGTTGTCAATTTCTTCCTGGTTCAATTTTGGGAATTTATCATTTTCCAGGAAGGCATCCATTTCATCTAGGTTGCTTAGCTTATTGGCATATAACTGTTGATAATAATTTCTGATGATTGTTTCTACTTCCTTGGTGTTAGTAGTGATTTCTCCCTTTTCATTCATAATTGGACACCTATTTTATACCATATACAAAAATTAACTTGAAATGGATTAAGGACTTAAATATAAGACCTGAAACTATAAAATTCCTAGAACACATTCTAGGGAAAAAGCTTTTTGAGATATGTCTTGGCAATGACTTTTTGGACATCACATCTAAAGCACAAGCAACAATAGCGAAAGTCAACAAGTGGAACTACATCAAATTATCAAACTAAAAACTCCTGCACAGCAAAATAAACAATCAATAAAATGAAAGGCAATTTATGGAATGGGAGAAACTATTTGCAAGTCATATATCTGATAGGAGGTTGATATCTAAAACATGTTAAATAACTCATACAACTTAATAGCAAAACAAAAACAAAACAAAACAAAAACTAAAAATACCCAGTCCAATTCAAAATGGGCAGAGGACTTGAATACACATTTTTTTCAAGACCTACAAAGCCAACAAATACATGAAAAGATGGTCAATATCCCTAATTCATCAGCTCAATATCTCTCATCAACCCTAATCATCACAACAAATTACCACTTTATTCCTATTAGAATGGATATTATAAAAAAGACAAGAGATAATAAATACTTGTGAGGATGTGGAAAAAAAGAAATGCTGGTGGACTATTGATGGGAATGTAAGTTGTTACAGCCACTGTAAAAAACAATATGAAAATTCCTCAAAAATTAAAATTAGAACTATCATATGATTCAGCAAACCCACCTCTAGGTGTATTATCTGAAGGAAATAAAATCACTATCTTGGAGAGATACCTACATTCATTTATTCATTGCAGTACTAGACAGGAAAAATATCTATGTGTCCACTGAGAGATGGTTAAAGAAAATGTGATATATATTACATGAATAGACTAGGAGGGTATTATGCTAGGTGAAAAAAGCCATACAGAGAAAGACAAATATTTCATGGTATTGCTTATACATGGATCTAAAGAAAAAAAAAAGTTGATTACAATAGAAATGAGGTAGAATGGTTTACTAGGGGCCGGGGGGTAGGGTAATTGGGAAGATATTGCTCAAAGGGTACAAACTTTCAGTTATAAGATAAATAAGTTCTGAAAATCTAATGTGCAGCATGGTGACTATAGTTAACAATACTGTATTGTATATTTGAAAGTGGCTATAAGAATAGCTTTCATATTTTTACCATTCCACCAATAAAATGGTAATTATATGAGGTAAAGGATGTGTTAATTTATTGCAATGTGATAAAAATTTTACAATATATGCATACATGTATGAAATCATTACATTGTATACCTTGAATTTATATAGTGTTATATGTCAATTAAATCTCAGTAATTGGGAAAAAAGAATATATAGTGTGATACAAAAATATACAGGAACCAATATGGTAAACTTTACTATGTCTGACATCCTATTTAAAAACATTCATTGTGTCCAGCATCCAATAAAAGATGATCAGCCAGGCAAAATAGCAGGAAAATATAACCCATAGTAAGTAAAAGAATTAGTCAAAACAAAACCACATCTAGCGGAGTTATAACAATTATCAAATCAGGATATTTAAGCAGTTATTATAGCTTTATTCCCTATGTTCAAGAACATATTGGAAAGATTGAACCTGTTAAGTAGAGACATGGAGGAGATAACAGAGATTAAATTGAACTTCTCAAAATGAAAACCACAATGCTTGAAGATAAAAATAAAGTATAGGATCAATGGCAAATTAGACACTGCAGAAGAAAAATTAAGTGAAATTGAAAATGAAGTAATTGAAACTATCCAAAACAAAACAAAAAAAGAAAAGAGCATTTAAGAAATGAATGGAGCATTAGTGAATTGCAGAACAACTACAAACCACTTATTAAATGTATAAGGGAAGTTGGGGGAGAGGTAAAAAATAAATATCTGAAGAAATGACCAAACTTTTTTCAAATTTAAATAAAAATTAAAAACTCATAGATATAGGAATCTCAACAAATGGCAACATAAGCAATATGTTATACCAAAGTATATAAAAACCAAACCAGTGATTAAAAAAAAAAAGAAGAAATTATTTTACATTGTCAGAGAAAAATAACACACTACATATAAGGGAACATAGATCAGTAAGAAAGCAGATTTCTTGTTGGAAACAATGCAAGCTAGAAAACAAGGGAGAAATGTTTTTAAATTACTGAAATAAATATACTTTTAATCTATAATCAATGAAAATACCTTTAGAAAATGAAGGAATAGTAATAATTTTTTCAGATGTACAAAAACTAAAGTTCTCCACCACCAGGAGAATCATACTAGAAGTACTAAGGGAAGTCTTCAGAAAAAAGGAAAATGATACTAAGTGGAAATCTGAATCTACACAAAGAAATGGCAAGCACCTTTTGAAAGTGGCAACAATGTGGATAAATATATAAGTACTTCATAATTTTGTATAAATCTCTTTAAAATAAAATTGCTTTTTTAATTTTTTTTTTTTTTTAGGTAGGCTCCATACTCACGTGAAGCACAATGTGGGGCTTGAACTTATGACCCTGAGATTGAGACCTGAGCTGATATCAAGAATCGGACTCTTAACTGACTGAGCCACCCAGGTGCCCTGAAAACAAAATCATAATATAGTTAGTGGTTTATAATGTATGTACAACTAAAACACTTAGTAACAGAGTAAGGATTAAGATGGAAGGAAGTGATACACTATTGTAAGATTTTACTACTATATATATATATTTTTTTTTTAAGATTTTTTTTTAATTTATTTATTTGACAGAGAGAGAGATTACAAGCCGGCAGAGAGGCAGGCAGAGAGGGAGAGGAGGAAGCAGGCTCCCCGCTGAGCAGAAAGCCCGATGTGGGCCTCAATCCCAGGACCCTGGGACCATGACCCGAGCCGAAGGCAGAGGCTTTAACCCACTGAGCCACCCAGGTGCCCCTTTACTACTATATATTAAGTGGTTTGACAACATTTGAGGACACACTTTGATTGGTTAAATCTACATATTGTAAATCTTAAAACAGCTACTAACATTAAAAAAACCAAAGAATTATAGGTGATAATTTAACAAAGGAGATAGAATCATAAGAGCATGCAATTAATCTATAATAGGACAGAAAATGAAAACGTGGGGGACAAAGAGCAGATGGCATAAACAGAAAACAAATAGCAAATGATAGATTAAAACCTAACAGCATCAATCAAAAATGTTTAAAGAAAGTGGTCTAAATATTTCAAATAAGAAAGAGAGATTATCAGATTGAATATAAAACAATTCACCACTGAAGTTTGCCAACAAGAAACACTCTTTAAATGTAAAAAAAATAGGTTACAACTTAAAAGAAGGATAAGAGATGCTCCATGCTAATATTAATTTTAAAAGGCCCAGAGTGGTTACATTACTATCAATTTAATATTTCAAAGTGAGAAATAGCAAGGGTAAATAAGGTCATTTCATGATAAAGAGTTACATTCTTTAAGAGGATTTAACAGTCCTGAGTGCTTACACATTTAGTAACAGAGCTTCAAAGCACACAAGGCAAAAACTGATAGAACTGCAAAGAAAAATAAATCTGCAATTACAATGATACTTCAAAAACCCTCTCACAATAATTAATAGATTAAAATGATTACACAGAAAATCAGTAAGAATAGAGATTTGAGCATTCTTATGAACCATTTGACCTATTAGCACTTATAGAAAATCCCATATAAATACAAAAGAATATGTTCTTTTCAAATGCAAATGGAAATTTTATAAAAATAAACCATATTCTGAGCAACAGAACAGGTATCAACATATATGAAGGACTCAAGTTATATAAAGCATGTTCTCTGACTGTCTGGAATGGCCAGCAATCCCTGCACCCAGGGTTGAAAGATTACTGCAAACTTCGCTGTGAAAGATTGGAGAAGGCCAGGCGGTCTCAGAGACAGAAACTCTTGCTCTTCTTTGCACAGGTTTTCATTGGTCCTTCAGGATAATCATAAATCCTTATCACTGTTTTTCAAGCACTGAAATGTGCATCAGGGGGTCTTACTGAAACTGGGAGGATCTGTTTACTGGAAAGATATGCTAATCTCTGTGTTTTACTAAGCATAGCCTAAGGGACAAGGCATGCATCTCTTAGATCACAGGGCGGCTGTTTGGGCTAAGAAAGCTTTGGGAAGGGGATCCTGGGTGGCTCAGTAGGTTAAAGCCTCCGTCTTCAGCTTGGGTCATGATCTCGGGGATTCTGGGATGGAGCCCAAATCGCGCTCTTTGCTCAGCGGGGAGCCTGCTTCCCTTTTCTCTCTCTGCATATTTGTGATCTCTGTCAAGTAAATAAATAAAATCTAAAAAAAAAAAAAAAAAAGCTTTGGGAAGGCAGCTCTCTTGGGCATTCCAGGGACAGAGGCCTCAGGCCTCAGGCCTCTGCATTCCAAAGGCCCACGCCTTTCTGAAATCTTCCTTCCGTTGCTACCCGCCCCAGACCCATGTTACATTTTTAGCAAGCCAGGTATTATAGCTGATTTTAGCCTCTACATTAATCCCAACATCTGACCAAGATAAAACTATTTTCATAATAATACTTAGGCACTATTTGCCCTTATTTTCACTCTTATTTTGTTAAGAGTTTACAGTGTTTTCCAGAATCTACATTATGTGTGATTTTGCAGAAACATATATAAGAATAACTGTCCTGGGGCGCCTGGGTGGCTCAGTTGTTAAGCCTCTGCCTTCAGCTCAGGTCATGGTCTCAGGGTCCTGGGATCGAGTCCCACATCAGGCTTATTGCTCAGCGGGGAGCCTGCTTCCCCCCCATCTCTCTGCCTGCTTCTCTGCCTACTTGTGATCCCTCTTTCTCTCTGTCAAATAAATAAATAAAATCTTAAAAAAAAAAAGGAATAACTGTTTTGTATTAATCCATTGGTTAAAGATATTTTCAAAAATTTAAAATAATGCCTACCACTCTACTTCCCTAACATTTTTTTCAGAAATGTGGTTATTTTCATAAAATATATAAATTATATTGATATGACTTGATTGTTGTTTTAAATTATTTAATATAAATTTCTAGAATTTCTCACCTTGTGAATGTTGTGAATGTTGATAGATAAAACTCATATAAAGGTCCTCCTTGGAGGTTTCAGTAATTTTTAAGAGAGCAAAGGAATTCCAAGACCTTGATAACTGTTAGGTTCCCCAATAATGGGTCCGTGATTAAAGGAGCGAGACTGATACAAAGCTAAGGTCAAGCAAAGCTTTATTTCGCGCCAAGCATCAAGAGTCAAACCGAACGTTCAGGGCCGCGCCTCTTACAGAGAGGGCGACCTCTCTCTGCTTCACAGACTAGCTTTTAAGGGCAAAGGCCATGTGGTTGGGCCTGGCCACGCACAGGTGGCCAATGAAATTGTAACACACAGAGAAAGCTGTACAGTCATGTTAGGCACACATAAGTGACCAATTGAATTATAATTTACCCTAGTAGATATTTGAACCAGCCTATCACCTTGGTCAGAATTGGTGCCCAAAAGGTGCCCAAAGGGTGGGGCCCATACTCCTTGGTAACTAGGGAGACAGTATGCGCCCCCCCCCCCATCGGATGTCTCCACTTGGCCTGACCCACCCTTGTATTTGGGTTTTGTTACCTGGGACTGGTTTCCAGGACTTGTTTTTGAGTAAGTCTCCTGGGGGGAGGGGGGCAGGGACAGCTTAAGTTTTAAACAAAAAAGTTATTGTTTAACCGGATGGAAGCATTCTAGCTAAATAGGTCCTTACAAAAACCATTACGTCAATCCCAGTCAAACATGTTCAATACCAAACTCATCCCCCCTCCTTCCCATCAAACCAGTTCCTTCTTTTGTCATGTCTGTTTTGTTAAGGCTCAGTTCCCTAGGTCACTAATACTTGAAACCTCAAAGCAGATATAATTTTGATTTCTTACACCCATTTTTTTGGTCCCTCTGTTTCATCTTTGCATTTTTTTAGTTTACTTGATGTATGTACTTACTAGATTCTAAGTTCCCCCGGGATAGAATTCATATATTAATCAACATTTTTATTTCCCTTAATACTGATCCCATACTCAAAAACAAAATCTATTAGTGCAATGATTCATAACTGGTTGTTTGATAAAAATGACAGCAAACTGGTGCTGACAATTTGTTTAATATTGCAAACACAATGTTACTTGCATAACCTAGAACATTTATATTATTTGCTGAAATTAATTCATTATTTAATACAAAATTGAGTTTGTTCATGAGCCTCTGGCCATAATTAAATGCAACAATGTGATTTTAATTATCTTTGAATTAGCACCATTATAAAATACCAATATGTTAGGTAATGATAAAATATCAATATGTTAGCATACGAAGACCTCAAGTTTAGAGCCGCACAGAGGCTGCGCCAGGTGGGAGAAACTACAATACTGGCAGATAGTGTAGATTTTGCGTTAAGCTTCTTGCACCTAAAATTATGGCCCTCATTAAAATAGCTATGAGTGCTGAAAACTGGGAAAATCATTAACAAAGGCACCAGTGCCAAGCCCTGCTTTATTCAAAGTAGAAACATTTCCAACCATATGAAAATGATCCTTGAGGAGGGTGGGTCATACTGTCAAGACAGGGAACTAGGGGGGAATGTTTGACTCTGTGGCTGCTGATTGACATCCACTCTTAAGAGATAATGCACACTGTGGTGGTAGTTCTTCCCCCAGGAGTGCAGAAGCCAACAAATCCAGGTATTTCAGAATGGAATAATATGTGAAGACAAAGATAAGAGGTACTGTGCTGGTAATGAAGAAGCAGTAGGACTTTGATGGCAAATTATCTACTGTGAGTGTGGCTGAATGACATGCAAGTTTCCCTCGTTAGTTTTGCCTTTAAGCAATATAATTTTATTGACATTCGGAAATGATTGTGTCACCTTGTAACACCACAGAAAGTTATGTTTACCTGAAGGCATTACCCGGACAGCTAACACAATGAGGAGATCACTGTTCCTTAATCATCTAAACCGACAGGTGAAACACCATTCCTTGAATTACGGTGCTTTGAATAATTAATGGCTTTTCTACTTTTGTTTCTAAACCCTTCGCAAATTTAAGATTAGACTTTAAACTCTGCAATTATCAACTATGCCTACACTTACAATCGATTGTGCTATTTTGACTACTTTTTTTTTTTAATCAAGCATATCAAGTTAACTTGGGCCAGCTATCAATTTGCTTTTAGCTAGTCGATTCCAACAATGTGAACTTTGGAAATAGGTTGAAATTATGAAAATGTAAGACGATTTTCCTTTTTTTAGTCTTTTACCTTCTTTCTTTTTTTTTTTTTTTAAGATTTTATTTATTTATTTGACAGACAGAGATCACAAGTAGGCAGAGAGGCAGGCAGAGAGAGAGGAAGGGAAGCAGGCTCCCTGCTGAGCAGAGAGCCCGATGCGGGACTCGATCCCAGGACCCTGAGATCATGACCTGAGCCGAAGGCAGAGGCTTAACCCACTGAGCCACCCAGGCGCCCAGTCTTTTACTTTCATACAGAAATAAAATAGATTAACTTTCTGGACTAGAAAAACTATCAGGAAGGAAAACACAAGAACTACTTTTATTTAAATTTAGTAATCTTTTGGAGATCTGTTAAGTACCAGTTGTTTATATGTAGTATGGAAATGTTGCAGGTCATTGAGAAATGAACCAATCTTTGACTCTATCCACAAACATTTATTGTCTAGTATGTCCCAGGCACCAATAAAACATCACTACATAAAATATCCTAGTTACTTCAGTAGAATGGGACAGAAATTAATTCTGGTAAAAGTAAATGGTCAATATTCTAGAGCATAGCAAAAGCTTGGGCCCAACTGTATTCATTTGTTTCTATTACAAATAGAAATGTTATTAGCAGCAACATGACAGCATCCTTAAAAACAGATAGCTGTTTTAGTACTCTTAAACAAGGGCTTAGATAAAAATGATTTCAGAATTTCTCGGTCACTGAAGTATGGATAAATTATTATCAAAACAAGCAGTTAAATCAAATGTACTCAATTTCATTACAAGTATAGATAAGACAATGTACACTTTAGAGTTCATTTTAACCATTATTCCTTCTACCCTAAAGAGATGGAAATCATTTTCTGGTATGGAGACTAGGTCTTTGTCTCAGGCTACCCCTTCACTTCTTGGTCCCTGTTCTTGCTAACTAAATTACATTTTTCTTTTTACAGCATTATTTGCAGCAAACTGTGCTACCCCTCTGCGAGCAACTTAATCTTTAGGTAGACAAGAATTTCTTGTGTATATTGTTTTTAATTAGATTTCTTTCTTTTTCATTTTTCTTCTTTTCTGCTTTCTGTGCTATTAGACTGTTCTGCTCTTCTCTAATTCCCCTAAACATTCTGTTCCTACTAGTGTTGCCTCCTTTAAGCTCACTGCTTACCCATATTGTTGTTGTCATGTCTCTATGCATAGGCCCTAAAACTCCATTTGAATTTTTCTCTCTATGGTTGTTTTAAACTGATTATTTGAAAGATAGAATGAGTTATTTATCTGCCACTTAGAAAATCCCATCATTCTGATTTGAAGAGAAGCTTCCAAGCTGTATCAACAGAAAGGTACTTACTTGGTACAAGGGAGAAAACATACTGTTTCTGCAACATGCCCATTAACCTTCATGATAAAGCATCTGCCACTTACCAAGGCCTCCCTGAATCAGGAGACCCTGCAAAGTCATCACCTCTATAAATCCACTTTTAATTCCTACTTCCTGGGTAAATAAACATGGGATGGCAAAAGATTTTTGAGAAACACTGGATGATTTCTAAAGAAAGATCCTTTTCCTTCTAATTCTAACTCACCATGAATAGATGAGTATAGTCCAAAAAGTTCTGAACTTTTTTTTTTTTTTTTTTTTGAGTATAGACTGGGCCAGCATTTCCTGGAATTGATCTTGATTGGAGGCATCTGGTTTATAATCTTAGCATCACAAAGAGGCTCTGAGACTCCAACTTGAGCTGGCAAATGAGTTTCAGTGAGTCGTGTCTGGAAAAGCCTCTCTTTTTAGGACAACAAATTCTAGAAGTTCTTTTATAATTGAGTTGTCTTGTGAAAACTGGCACTGACATACTTCAGGGTTCCTTAAATTTCGAAATCCTAAGAACATGAGAGGTGATCTGATAACAATTTTTTGTTCATAGACTAAGAAAATTGATGAGAGTTACCATAAAATTCAGAAGTTTTCTACAATAATTAATGGATCTTGGGTCATCATGGTATTTGGTCTTATTAAAAAACATTGTCATTAATCATTCTCATGAAATTGACAAGTAGTGTTTATTCCACGAAAAGTCTTTTCTGCTCATTGCACATATTGTTTCTTAAATGTTCAAATGAGTCATCTTCATAGGCCTGATGTGCTTCAAATATTTGTAGGACATTTCCATTTGATCAATTACAGGTTTTTTTTAGTTTTGTTTTTTTTTTTCCAAAAGTGTTCTACATAAAACTGATAAAAATGAAGTTGCCAAAATTAAAAAAAAAAAAAAAAGGGAGGAGAGACTGGACCCCACGCACACTCATTCTCCTTTGATTTCCTCACCAACCCTGGAGGCACTTCAGCAGAACCCCCAACACCCTGCAAAGCTTGGATAGAAAGTCAGATTGTTAATCCAAAGCAATAAGTCTCTTCACACAGAGTCCTGCACACAACTCCAACTCTCAGCCTCTTGTAAAGATATCATGGTAGCCACAACAATTCATAACCTTAACATTAAGGGTTTAGTAAAAATGTAGGAACTTTTACATTTTTAGGAAGTATTTGTACTTGTTCTACATGCTCTCCCAGCATTTTTCAAATTTCATTTTTTATAATTTTTGCAACACACGCAAGTTATACATATTAATGGAGAAAGATCAGAAATTAGAGTACAACAAAGACAGAAAAACAACTAATATTTGTAGAAAACCTTTAGACCTGCCTGGCTCTATTTTAAATGTCTTTACACATAATAATTCATTTAAATCTCTCAACAATTCTAGGAGGTTATTATTATCATTCCTAATTTATATATGTGAGAACCAAAAAAGAGAGACGGTAAAAAATTTGCCCAGTGCTACAGAAGTAAAAGAAAGACTGGCATCTGACTTTTTGTGTACATAGCCTCATACCATATTATTCTTTCCACTTGAAAACATATGTGCATGTTAATAAATATGCTGCTAAATGGTGATTCCACATACATGCATATAAGCCCTGTAAAAATGAGAGTCACTCAAAGAGGACTCAACACACATAATCATTCCCTCTCTCTCTCAATCTCTCTTTCTGTGAACTTGGTAAGTTAGACTTTGAAATTAGAAACCTCCACTCTGCTAAAGACAATGCCAAGAGAATAGAAGACAATTCACAGACTGAGAGACAATACTTGCAAAAGGTATTTATGATAAAGGACTGTTGTCCAAAATATATGAAGAACTCTTAAAACTCAACAAGAAGCTAAACAACTCAATTAAGAAAACGGGCTAAAGAGCTTAACAGACACTTCACCAAGAAGATATACAGGTGGTAAATAAGCCTATGAAAAGATGCTCCACATCGTATGCCATCAGGGAAATACAAATTAAAATAAGATATCACTACACACCTGTTAAGATGCCTAAATCTGGATCACTAACACCAAACATGTCATTATATATTTTTCCAAACTCATGAAATGCACAACACCAAGAGTGAATCCTAATGTAAACTATTGAGTTTGGGTGATAATGATTTGTTCATGTAAGTTATATTATATATATTACAATCAATTATAACAAGTGTACCACTCTGGTGGAAGAGGTTGATAATGGAGGAGACTATTCATGTGTGGGGGTAAGGAGTACCTGAGAAATCTTCCAATTTAACTCAATTTTCATGTGAACCTAAAATGGCTCTAAAAAAATAAAATCTAATTTTATTAATTTTTTTAGATTTTTATTTATTTATTTGAGAGACAGAGAGTAAGCATGAGTGGGGGGGAGGGAAGGGAGAAGGAGAAGCAGACTTCCCGTGGAGTAGGGAGCCCAATGTGGGGCTTGATCCCAGCCGAAGGAATCATGGGATCATGACCCAAGTAAAGACAGATGCCTAACTGACTGAGCCACTCAAGCACCCCAAAATCTAATTTTAGAAATTTAACAAGATTTCTGCTTCCAACCATTGTGAAGTAGAAGAATCTGTACTGAACTTCCTATTGGAAACAACAAGAAAACTGGACAAAATACATCAAACCCCTGTTTTCAGATATTGGAAAATATACAGTGTAAACTTATGATCCCTGAAAAAGAGGGAAATGAATAGAAGTGAGCCTGATGAGCACCATGGTTCTTCTGGAGGCACAATCAGGACTATAGCAGAATGAGGACAATCACAAGCAAGGCATGGTGATTTCATCGAGTGAAGAAAAAAGTACTTTAGGGAATGTAAGGTAACTAGGAGTTGAAAGGCAAAATTTGAGATTAAAAAAAAGTTAAGAAAAAAAAAGAGCTTTAGGAATCTGCATAGTAGTCCCTTTGAGTTTATTGCTATAGCTAATCTGTACCTACATACACCCAAACTCCATGAAACTAGGCAAAAAATAACCTGTTAACTGCAGAATTCTAGAGCTCACATTGGGAAGGGAAACACTCAACTTGACTGAAGTGGTCTGTCTGATAGTCCCTAGGGAAGTCAGTAGAGACCCCAGAAAGCCATACCTGAGTAGTAGAACTAAATTATTCCTAAACACTAGTCAATATCTACCTTGTCAAATCTTAAAAACAGGCCTCAAAAGGATTAAACTGATCCGTAATCATTAAACTGTCTTCCAGAAAAAATACAATAATCTTCAAGGAAAGACTGCAAAATCCAAGTACTCAACAACATAAAACCCAATATCCAGCAGCTAATCAAAGCTAATTAGAAAGGCCAAAATTAAGAAATGGTGACATGTAGGGGCACCTGGTTGGCTCAATTAAGTGTCCAACTCTTGAGTTCAGTTCAGGTCATGATCTCGGGGTTGAGAAATCCAGCCCCATGTCAGACTCCATGCTAGGCATGGAGCCTGCTAAAGATTCTCTCTCTCCCTCTCGCTCCATCTTTCTCTCCCCCACCCCTCTCTTTTCCCTCTCTTAAAACAAAAACAAAAACAAAAACAAACAAAAAAAATAAGCAAAGCAAAACAATGTTGTAACACATAAATTCACAGAAACTAAGATTAGAAAGTAATTTTATCAATCTGATTATGAACATCTATCAAATTCTACAGCTAACATCTACTGCAGGTTGAAAAACTAAGTGCTTCCCTCAAGCTCAGGAATAAGAAAAGGATATTGGCTCTCACCACTTTATTTAACAAAGAATGAAAAGGCCTGTGTTTTGGAAGGGAAGAGATTAATTCATCTTTATTTATAGATGACAGGATCATTTATATAGCAAATCCAAAGAATCTTTTTGGTAAAAAAAAACAAAAAAACAAAAACAAAACAAAAAAAACCACCTCCAAATTATAAATGAGTTTAACAAAGTTGCAGGATAAAATGTCAATATGCAAATCCAATTGTCCTATATTCTGCTGCAAAAAAAATTGGACTTGAAATTTAAAACATGTCATTTTCATATCATAATGTTATACAAACCAATGAAATATTTAGGATTACATTTAATAAGATATGTGCAAGAGATTCCTGAGAGAAATTAAAGACCTAAATAAATGGTAAGATATAGTGCTTTTCATGAATTAGAAGTGTCAATAATGTTAATATGTCAATTCTCCCCAAATTTATCTATATATTCAAAGCAATGCCAACCAACTCCCAATATTATTTTGAAAAAATTAACAAGCTATTCATAATATTTAAAAAAAATATAAATTACATAGAATGCCCCAAAATTTTTTGAAAAAGAAAAGCAAAAAAAAAAAAAAAATTCAAAATTAGTCAAAGAATTCGCATAGACATCTCTCCAAAGAAGATATACAAATGGTAAACACGTTCAAAGGTGCCTGATATCACTGATCACTAGGGAAATGTGAACAAAAATGACAATCAGATACCACTTCACACACATTATGATGGCTACTATCAAACTACAGAAAATAATAGGTATTGGTGAAGATGTGGAGAAAATGGAACCTTGTTCACTGTTGGTGAAAATGTAAAAATGATACAGTCACTGTGGAAAATGATATGGGGTTTCCTCAAAAATACAAAATTACCATATGGAAAAGATGCTCAACATCACTTATCATCAGGGAAATGCAAGTGAAAACTACAATGAGAAATCACCTCAACACCTGTCAGAATGGCTAAAATCCAAAAACACAAGCACTGACGAGTGTTGACAAGGATGCGAAGAAAAAGGAACCCTCATGCACTGTTGGTGGGAATGCAAACTGGTGCAGCCACTGTGGGAAACAGCACGGAGGTTCCTCGAACTACCCTACAATCCAATAATCACACTACTGGGTATTTACCCCTCAAGTATAAAAACATTAATTCAAAGGAATACATACACCCCTATGTTTATAGCAACATTATTTATAATAGCCAAATTATGGAAGCAGCCCAAGTGTCCATCAATAGATAAATGAATAAAGAAGATGTGATACATATCTGTAGTGGAATATTATTCACTAAAAAAAAAATGGATGAAATCTTGCCATTTGCAATAGCATGGATGGAGCTAGAGAGTATTACGCTAAACAAAACAATTCAGTTACAGAAAAACAAATGCCATATGATTTCACTCATATGTGGAATTTAAGAAACAAAACAAATGAGAAAAGGAAAAAGAGAGAGTGTATGTGTGTTCATTGAGTATTTTGGAAATAGTTTTCACCTTCTTTTCAGACCTAAGTTCCTCAAATATTTTTCCTTCCTCACACTTTTCTTTCTTCTAGGATTTTAATTAAATGTATGTTGCACAATTCAGTGTTTCCCATGTACATCACTGAGGTTCTGATAATTTCTTTTGTAGTCCTTATCTTCTTCTGCTTCATTTTGAATTTATGCTGTTACATCTTTAAGTTTACTGTACTTTCTTCTGCAACATCTAATTTGCTCCCAATTACTTGCAGTAAAATTGTCATCTTTACTATGTTGAACCTTCTAATTTATGAATAAATATATATTTCTCTATTTAGGTCTTTGATTACCTTATTCAAAATTGTGTAATTTTCAACATATTTCTAGATATTTTGTTACCTATATACCTAAGTATATCATTTTGGGGCAGCTGTTGTAAATACTATTTTTAAAACTGGTTTCCTTTTGTTCATTGCTAGGAAATATTATGGTTGGTTTTTTTCATTAAAATAAAACAAACCTTGTATCTTGACCTTGTATCTTGTTACATTGGAAACTCATTTATTATTTTTAAGAATTGTGTTTTGTTTTGTTTTCCCATGCTCAGGATTCTATACATAGATAAGCCTGCATTTGTGAATTGGGAGACTTACTTCTTTTCCAAGCCATATGTCATTTATTTTTCTTTTCTTATTGCATTGACTGAGATTTCTTGTACAATTCTAAATAGAAGTAGTGAGAGTATATATCTTTATCTTATTCTTTAAGGGGAGAACCATTAAGAGATCTTAATGGAAGAGCATTCAGTGTTTCACCATTAAGTATTTTGTTAGCTTCAGCTTTTTTGGATATGCTTTTATGAAATTTATAAAGTGTATTTCCATTCCCAGTTTTCTAAAAGTTCAATCACGAAGAGGTGTTGAATTTTGTTAAATGATTTCTCTCCATCAATTGCTATTGTTTATTATTCATGTTCAGGGTTCCATGCATTGGTGTGTTACTATTATCTTGCTTACAGTTTTCTTTATTTGTTTTTATTTATTATTTTTGAAAATAGTCAATGGGAACTTGCAGATATGTATTGCAAAACCAATTCTTGCAGCAATATAAGGATAGAATGACAATTTGAGATCATGGCTAACCAGCATAGAGACAATACAAGGTCAAATCAATTGTGGGTGGCTCTTGTTTTAAAGAATCAGTTATCAAAGACAATGAAACAAAAAACCAAAATGGAAAACAACAAAAGAAGACTTAACCCAAATAATATTAATATGGTGAAAAATTTAGGAGAAACCACAAGAGATTGCCGAAACCTCATGATGCTCCCTTTTGGTGTAGAAATGCCCACTGGACCTGGCAATACTTATGAATCTGACCTTTCCGTACCTCTTCATTGCTCTGAAACATGCTTGTTTTTTTTATCTCATGTCATTTCCTCGGGGTTCTGCTGTATGTTAATGAGTTTTAATTAGATGGAAAAATCCATGCTATTGTGTTTGGGTAGCAAATGATTTACCCAGGAAATATAATGCCTTAACCTAATTAAAGTGGTTGTCTCCACAAAGCCCTCAAGGAATAATGTTAATTGTAAGATTTTCAGACATTGTATCAGCTTCTTCCGGATCCATTTTTTATTGTGAGGGAATTTGTCATCCTTCAAGTTTTACTATCACTGGATGGAAGTTCAAGTTATGCTTCCACTCTGCAGCCTAAACATCCACTTGATTTACAACATTTTTAAGAAAGTGAAGAAAAGTTTATCATACACAATGTAATTTAATTTTTTTTAAATTTAGGTCATAGGGACTATAAGAATGTGAGGACAAAATAGTTAAAAATAAAAGTCTTGAGTGGAGAGGCTTTTATTAAAACTTCATTTAATATTCATATTTTATTAAAACTCACTTACACATGAAGACAAATTCCTTAATTTAGGAAATATCTTTTTATTTCTTTTGCACTTTTAAATTATTGATTAAAATATTTTGAATAGGTGACACACTTGCATGGTTCAAAATTAAAATGAGAATTACTATATTTTAAATCAATTATTCTAACCAAGGGAAAAAGAGATTTTACCCAATAATCTAAAAGGCACATTAGGGGAAATAGAAACTTCTTACATATAGAAATTCCCAGAATAACAAAAACAAAATTAACAAAATCTCTGCCTTAAATTTTTAACATCAAACGATATTAGAATGAGTAGCTAAAATTTTTTTGTCCATATTTTTTAGTACAAAAGTTTTGTACAAATTTTTTTTGTACAGATACTCAGCTGATATTTGCATAAAAATGCCCTAGGAAACAATAAAAAATTATTACTAAAATCTGAACTGTTCACAAAGAAAAAAATCTCTGACAGATAGATATACTTGGGCTATTCTAGAAGAGAGTATCGTCTTCCTCCTTTGGCTAAAGATTTTCACCAGTTACTCATTGTGGAGGAATTAGACATTTCTATCTATATATCATTAACCAGCATATACATATATACGTATATACATATGTTTATATACATGTGTGTATGTATGTTTATTACATATGTACATATGTATGTTTATGTTACACACACACATGTATTTAAAGTTGGGGGGAAAATGACCTATTTGTTACAGATATTTGGACTTGTGGCTCTTACCTGACTATTACAAGCTTTCCAGCTAAACAGAACCTTTCCTAGAAGGTGCTCTATTAAGAGAAATTTCTTACTGTGTGAACCACATATTGCAAATCACAAGCTGTTAAATTACTTGCAGCATGAGGATAATGCTTATAAAATGCTAAATGCTCTAAATTATAAATTTATATATATATTTATATTTAATTTATTTTATTTTTATAATTATTATTATATATAATAATATATAAATATTATATAATATATAAATATATATAATATATAAATATTATATAATTATAAAATTTTATAATTATATTTATATATTATAAATTATAAAATGCTCTAAAAAACCTTAGAGCTGGAAAAAACCTAATAACAATAGCTAAAATCAAATAACACTAACTATATGACAGATGCTGTTCTATATACTTTAAATATATAGATTTATTTAATATATATACTCATTATATATATTTAATATATACTTCAAGATGGGTGCTATTATTATTCCTATTAATCAGAGATGGAAATTGGGACACAAAGTTTAAGTGAATTACCCAAGATCACATAGCTTAACAGTTTGTGAGCTGACATTTGAAATTGGTTCCAGAATCTGTGTTCTTAACCACTACACGTCTATAAAGATCATTCCCAAGTAAATGAAGGTAGACAGTATTACAGTAAAGCTAAAAATATTGGGTTGGAATCCCAGGCAAAATTTCTGACCAATGGAAGGAATTTGTCATCTATATTTTTAGTTTTTTGATGATTGCAGTGTAACTGGACTTAAGAAAAAATTAATTTGGCTGTCCTTCTTGATTAGTCCAAGCAATTATGCACTTTTCTTTTTTCTCAGAAAAAATAAAAACAAAAACAAAAATAAAAAACCCAACCTACAAAAGCCTATTAACTCAATATGGATAATAGGGCTCTTTTTTTTTTTTTAAGATTTTATTTATTTTATTTGACAGACAGAGATTACAAGTAGGCAGAGAGGCAGGCAGAGAGAGAGAGGAGGAAGCAGGCTCCCTGCCGAGCAGAGAGTCCGATGCGGGGTTCGATCCCAGGACTCTGGGATCATGACCTGAGCCGAAGGCAGAGGCTTTAACCCACTGACCCACTCAGGTGCCCCTAGGGCTCATTTTTTTAATGGAAATATAAAGGTTTGAGCTTGCCACTCTAATCCTCAATGAATGTTTAAAACTTAAGACTATTTTCACTTAATACAAAATGATTTTATTAGAAATAATTGGAGTAATTACTCCCAAACTGATCTATGCTTCCCACTGCTTGAGATTTCTAACTTTTTCTTTTGAGTTTTCAATGTTTCAAATGCAAAGTGCTTTGAGACTTTTGTAAAAAGATGTTTTTAAAAATACATACTGTCAAAGTGTTACCAGTTTCTGTAAAACTCAGTTACATCAGGCCGTGTATATATTAAAATGTTGAATGACTCATCTTAAATTCCCTGTGTTGTTTGTATGACCTACACCACAGTCATAAATGGTTTTAAAGAACAAGAGATTGTCACTAACTTTTAGTCAGATGGCCTTGGGTGAATAAGTGAATTAAATTGTCCTTTTATTTATTCTTAAACTAAAGAAAATCCCCCTCTCTCCCTCTCTCTTCTCTCTTCTGTTGAGAATCTCAGTATGCATAGTCTCTGGGAGACTAAGTGAGATTAAAATCTGAAGGAAAAAAAAAAAAGAAAAAGAAAAAAAAAGGGTCTCAATACCTGCTGCGCAGTTGTTACCTAGAATTCTTGAAACATAAAACAAGAATTAGAAATTAGGGCCTCCTGGGTGGCTCAGTCGGTTAAGTGTCAGCCTTCTACTCAGGTCATGATCCCAGTGTCCTGGGATGGAGCCTCTGCATCAACCCCTCTACTCCCCCCCCCCAAAAAAAAAATTTCTGCTCAGCAGGGAGTCTCCTTCTTCCTCTGCCCTTCCCCCCCATACTTGTGCTCTCTGTCTCTCTGAAATAAATAAATAAAAATCTTTAAAAAAAAGAATTGGAAATTAGTTTCCGAAACTAGACAAATGGAAGAGCTTCTTTCTCAAAAAGATGATTTCTTCCAGTATTGCTTTAAAGTGCTTGGTAAATTTTAACCAGCCTCTTATTTTGAAAGTAAGAAGCTTCGTGATGTTCAAGGACAAAAACTGTGTTATTTTATAATTTACAATGTGTCTATAAACACGTAACCTTCTTATATTGGTCTATATGAATCACAGGAGCTATATGTGGCAGAGTCTCCTACTTGCCCCCCTAAATACCCAGTAACTGAAGGCAATCTGCTACAAAACCACTTGAGAGGGGCTCTGTGCCACAGGAAGCAGCTGGCTGCTGGGTGCTTCTGGCCACTGCACAATGCATTCGCTGTAGGAGCTAGCCCACAAAGAAGCTCAGAGCTACAGGAGCAAGGTTCTGGAGAAGACCACATATACTTCAGTCGCCCAGAACCAGCAAGGGAAACTGTTTTCCTCCTGTGATGTCTCTCCAGTACCATTTACTGACAGTTTCAGTGACAGCTGGCCAAACAAAAATATTTAAAGGGTCCATATACATTTCACAGAGCAGGCAACAGGAATGAATTTGGAGTGGAGAGCCAAGAAACTGGTAACTTTCACATCTATCACTCTGTATTAGAGATGTGAAAGTAAATAATCTACCTTTAATTTTAATTCAGTGGGCTACGACAAAACACAGCTACAAAGAGAAAAGTACACACTACCAAGAAATATAGACTTTGAACTGGATACAGTAGCTTGATGAGTTTTGGGTCATTTTTCTTGGTACTGCTGTTCTGTATGTGGGAAAAACAATGTACATAGATATTCAAGTGCAGAAGGGATGGACGGTGGTAGTGATTGCCCGCTGTCCCCCATATCCATCCTCCCTTTCTTCCAGAATACAGTGATTCTTAGCTGGGCACACAGCTGCCCAGAATGGAGTTTATTTTCCAACCTCTGGAGCAATCATGCCTTGTTAAGGCAGCTCATTTGTCAGACACAGTTCTGACAATTGGGCTGAAGAAAGAAATAAATAACAGCTCTCAAGAATCCCCTTTAAGGAATAGTGCACATGATCTCTTTTCCCTCTTCTTTTTGGTTCCGTACACAATCATTCTTCTTGGGTTGTAGGCTTCTTCATCTTGGACTAAAGAGCTAGGCTCTGTATGGTGGAGTATTAGGATAGGTGCCTTAGTCTGTGACACTTGTGGCATACGATGCTGGCCTTGGAGTATTTGACTTTTTTCGTGCATAAGGAAAGTTACATTTCTACATTGCCCAAGCCACTGTTATTTCGGGATTTTTGTTACCATAATTGGAACTTAAACATAATACATTCTGTCTTTAAATAATACCTACGACTCCTAATTATCTATAAGCTACGCTGCTATAACTGATTTCTCACCATTTTTCACAATGCTTTTTGATCAATTAAGTCATAAATAATAATCTTTATGGCAGGAAGTAGTTAACAAATTGAAAGGCAAATCAGAATCTATATATCTATATCTATATCTGTATCATCTATCTGTCTACCTAAGTGAAGTATATTACAACTCTAAATAAAGGATTTGGGGACTTGGGACTATTGTGGATCATTCAGGCCAGACATATTCTATTGTAACCACTGATGGTAGAAAGTTGGCTATAAAGTATATTTCTATATGAAGATCCAAATATTTTTTAGATGATAAATATTTTCTTAAAATTCATGCAATTGTGTTTGACTCATCTCCTTGTGGCAGAGATGGAGAAGTTAGTAGAAGAGATGTTAGATTGAATCAGTTTTTCTGATTCTCCTTTCCTGTCTCATTAACATGAGAACATTGCCATCTCAAAATAATACAAGCATAAAAACAGCTACAACAGAGATAGGTAAAAATTTCTTTAATGTTTCCTAAATTAATATAAATAGATAAAAAAGAGAGAAATGACTGTAGATGACCTCAAGCTTTGATAAGAATTATTTAAAAATGCTAACAAGGACAGTTTTGAAACATGATATAGCTCATATTTCATCTTGGCTAAGCACCAAAATTCAGTTCCTATGTGAAAAAGAAGAAAGAATGGAGAAAACATACAACCTGATTATTTCAAAAAGAAAACTCCAAAGATTAAAAATGGAAGAAAAATACCAGTCTATAAATATGGATAGTTAAAATGTTTGCATATTAATGGATGGTTACATAAAGGGGCAATAAAATGGAATTGAGAAATTCATGAAAGCTATGTTCATTAACCAGGGCCTAAATTTTTGTCCTAATGTCTGTTATAGACCGAATTGTGTTCCCCCAACCCCAAAATTCATAGGTTGAAGCACTAACTTACAATGTGATTGTATTTAGAGATAGGGCCTCTACGGAGGTAATTAAGGTTAAATGAGGTCATAGGAGTGAAGATCTATTTCAATAGAATTATAAAAAGTCCTTACAAGAAGAGGAAGAGGTACCAAGAGTATGTGTGCAGGGAGAAAAGGCCATGTAAAGATACAGTGGGAAGGCAAAGAGGAAAATTCCAAATCCCTCCTCCAGAGAATCTAAACCTGCCAACACCTTGATCTGGGACTTTCTATATTGTGAGAAAATAAATTTTTCTTGTAAGCCACCCAACTTGTGGTATTTGTCATGGCAGCCCTAGGTGACAATGTAATCTTACAATACGGTCAAGAAAACAATAAAATTAATGGTCTCAAAGAGCACCTACTATGAGCATTGACCATAATTATAGATATATTTAGGCTCATTCTGACCTTTAGGTCCTCAATATAGTTGAAGCTTTTTTATCTATGTCTGATGTCTCTTTGACTTTTCCCAAATCTCCCTTTCTATTAGTCATGTTCAAAAAATGTGTAGTTTTTTGTATTCTTTTGTGGCAGTTCCCAAGCCCTTGACTACAATCAACATGTTTATTAGCAATTATTATAAATATCCAGGAAAAGTATAAGCACTCGCATTAATACCTCAAATGCCAGCATAAAGCCCTCTGTACCTCAGGTTTTTCATCTTGAGAATGGGATGATAGTAATAACACTTAATTCATCATATTTTTAGATAACTAATTTTGTGCATATCATCATATTTTATATATATATATAACAATATTTAGCAATTAATGCTATATAAGTATGTGATATTATTACAGGCAAAATAGTAAAAGTGCCTTACTTTTTTCCTGTAATAACAACAAAATTCATGAATAAAACTTGAGAATTATATATTTGTTTGCTTTATTACTTAAATATGAACTACCCTGGAACTACAGTAGAGTCAGACCTTGGGACTTATACTCATTAAGTGAAATATCGGGTCCTGACACTATTAAAAACTACTCTTGGGCGCCTGCGTGGCTCAGTGGGTTAAGCCACTGCCTTCAGCTCAGGTCATGATCTCAGGGTCCTGGGATCAAGTCCCGCATCGGGCTCTTTGCTCGGCAGAGAGTTTCAGGTTTCACATGTCACCTGAAACTTACAAATTTAACATTATCAAAGAAGGAATGCTTCTACACTCTTACAAAGACCACTAGAAAGAAACAACAATTAAAAAGCTAAGAAACTGTCTCAAAGGCTTTTTTTTCTTTTCTTTTTTTTTTTTTTACAATCCTTCCTCCACAGTAAGGTAATGTTATTAAATAATCCAATCCATTCACAAAATGGCTCTCTGCATCTGCTCTGGTGTCTTCTGCCATATCACTGCATATTTATGCATGACTGAGATAAGAGTTTCCTTAACATTGTTATTTCGATAACCTGAAGCTGTTCTGTTACCTCTGGGCTCTCATCCTCTCCTATTTATATAGTGAAGCCCATGGCAAATAGGAAGAAGCTCAGTATTGGCTTCTCCCTCCATAATCCCCACTTCCTCCACTGCCTCCAGGACCATAGTTTCCTCCACTATATGGTCCCCCCATGTTCCTGCTACCACCAAAGTTTCCACTCTTCATTGGACCATAGTTAGAGGGTTGCTGGTTATAATTTCCAAAATCATTGTAATTTCCACTTCCATAATTTCCAACTCCATAGTTGTCATAACCACCTCCGTAACCCCCACCCTGGTTGCCATATCCAGGTCCTCCACCACCATATCCTCCTCTTCCTCCTCCATAACCAGGGCTACCTCCAAAATTGCCACCTCCAGGTCCTGCCTGCCTCTCCATCTACTTGTGATCTCTCTCTGTCAAATAAAGAAATAAAATCTTAAAAAAAAAAAAAAAGAAATTGTTTAAAAAAGAACTACTCTTCTGAGTCACTATAGTTGATTTTGTCTAAATTTAATGCAACTATGATATATTTGTACCTGTGTTGTCAAAACAAAGCAATATTTTATTCAAATGGTGAGTGCTGTCGTTAGTTGTTATTAAGTGATTAAAATAAAATACATTAAAGTTAAAATGCTGATAATGTTAAGATTATATTTAGTCTTTTGTTTTCCAAAAGAATTTAAATGTCTTTTGAGTTGCCAAAAGTACTTATTTAGGACTGGAACCATCCTTATTCGTTAAATGAGTAAATCACTAATTTAAGAGAAAAATGTGTATAGCACATAATTGGGTATTTCAGAGATGCCTTTTAAGTGTATTACACACAGGGATTTAGATATGTGCTTTAAGATTGGTAATGGCACTCTTTATTACATGTGACTTTAAGGAAAGATATTACATGTTTGTGGCATATCATAGAAAACTTCTCTTGCATTTCTCTATTATTTCTACTTTTTAACTTTGTCTCTGTAAATACATGTTTTTTTCCAAGTCTTTTCTCAGATCTGGCCTTCCCACTAATGGCTAATACGTCCTTTTTTTTTTTTTTTTTTTTTTTTGCCAGCTGCTATTGATCCATTGGGTCAGAGTAAATACATGATTTAGATTGTACTTTATGTTTAATGGCTCTGGTATTTCTGAGCCAATATAATCATTGTTTCAGATAACTCTTGCTAAAATCACCTGACAAATCCTGGAAGGATCACAATCACCAAAAGTGATTCCTTTCACTTGATCATTCCACTTACTTTAAGAATATTAATTTTATTTTGGTTGTAGATATAAAGACCAACCAAATCAGCATACATAAATATGATATAATTATTCTTAGTTTGAGACATACAAAATTAACATTAGTTATAAATTATAATTAGTTATAAAAAAAGACACACACAGAAATGACATACTTTCATCCAGGTATGATGCAGAATGAGAGAGAACTAGTACTAAAACTTCAAAAGTTACATTGTCCCCATAATAGTCACTATTTTTAGGGCTGTCTTTATATGAGTCTTAAAGCACAGAAAGTAAAAGAAGTTTCCTCAAAATTTGCACTTGATAGAAGTGTCAAAGAAGCTGTAATTTTAGTCCAAACTAGGCATATATACCTAGCTAAAGGTACTCTTTCAAATGCATACTCTTTTTATTTGTATTTCAGTGACCTTATTTTAGCTTTTCTTTGAAATTTTCTAACCCACCACAGAGGATAAAAATTGAAAAAACTACAAATGCAAAGTGAATTATTTTTTCTGTCCCTCCAACCTTAAATCTGGGCACAATAACTTGTATATGAAAGTAGGAAAGATTACTTGATAGTCACAAATTGCCCATTGAATAGCAATTTCTGGCAAATTTTTGCTTGAGCACCTAATGAGTAGAGGATAAGAGCTGCGCCTTAGGAATTGGAAGTAATATGAAGGTGGAAGGTTTTAGTAAACAGTAAGCACCATGCAGGGCAGGAATAAACAGGGTCACCAAAAGTCTAATCACATTTTAGGCTATTCTAAGAGAACCAGCGAAATAACAATTCCTTTCTACTTTGTTCTAGACAGTTGTGATCAGGTACAGATGTCACACTTAACATAATACACGCCAATAGCAGGGACCAGAGGAGAGAGACAAAAGTAGTGAAAAAATCAAAACAATATGCAGTTGAAAGACCTATGGATTCCAGAAAGACATGGGGAAGGAAAGACTCAGTAGATGCAGTGTAGGGGTCTGATGGCGATCATGTAAACACTTGAAGAGAAGTGGCCACCCAATTTTGTCAGAGAGAGATTCTGTTTAATAAGAACTTTCTAATAGATCAGACTCTCCAAAGAAAGAATAGACCACCTCAAAAGGTAATATGTTCCCATTCACTGAAGTATTGATTCAGGCCACACAGATATTTAACTGAAATGCTGTAGACTCAGTAATATAAGAGTAAATGAGCTATATAATGTTTAATGTTCCTTCCAAGCCTAAGAGGCCTTGATTCCAGGATGCTCAAATATAAAATTAGCTAAGAGAAAGTCAAAACTATTTGTTTTTATAATGAGGAGTGTGAGTACCCTTGAAAAAGAATTCATTTAACACATAACTCCAAAAATTTCAATATCATAAATTTTGTAGGCAAATTTTCTCCAGAGTAAAAGAGGACTAAAAGGTAGGTATAAATTTACCTGACTAAAAGTGTCCTTGTTTTCCTAGCTGAGATTTATTTACAAAGGAACTCAAAGATTTAACGTTGAAATAAGAAAAAGTAAGAGCAAACAAACAAAATTTAATGTGGGCATGAGGTAGTATTTCCAAGAAATATAAAGATTTTTGTTTTCAGTGTGCAGGTCATGTACAAGAAGAAAAAGGCCTTTTTTTTTTTTTTTTTTTTTTGTAAGGGAAAGCCAAATGCTCATAGAAGAATGCTATGTTCTCATTCTTGTAAAACATCCTATATCTTATATGTGCCTAGGATCTCATGAACTACTTCAGTTCTCATAGTTCCCCTACTCAAAGTGCCTAGCCTCAGCATATTTTCATACACACTTCCTTCAGTATGTAGCTATTGTTAGCCCTGGTCTTCCTGAACTAAGGATGGATTTAATCTCTGAACTACAGCCTCTCAGACAACATGGTCTTTAACTTTCATTCACTATTCCTGTATGACAACCCATTTTAGATTCCAAAGAGGTGGGAATTGTGACCCTTCTTATCTACATATTCCAAAAGGAGAATACAGTTGCTGCAATGCAATTTTAAAATAATCCAAAAGGAAGTAATTCAATAAACTTTTATTTCCAGTCTTCCTTTTCTTAGATGTCCACATTATACTGAATAAAAATCAATTTTGAATAATTTTGGTAGCTTTGTAAAAACTTCTTAGAAATTGTCCAAAAATTGTTCAAATTCACTGGACCCTAAGGGCCATCCTCATAGTGTTCATAAGATGCATACAAAAATCCCATTCCCTTGGATAAGGATAGAAGACATGCCTTAGAACATTTACTGAATATTAAGGTTTTTTTTTGCTAAGAATTCATCCTTTTTCACATTTAACAATCATCAAACACCATTCCACTCAAATGCTCAAATATGCCACTGGATCTATGAAGAGACTCAATTTTTGTTTTGTTGGATTAACACATGTAAATGGAAACCAGAAAAGCTTTAATAAACCAATATGTGCAGCTTAAATAATTAACATTTAATCATATTCAAAATGGCCAGAAATATGGAATCATTGAATCTCACCCTTTATGAGACTAAAGAGCTTACCATGTATAATCTGAGATCCAAGACAAGAGTCATTTCTACAGCATTCCTACCAAGGGTGGTCCTAGCTAAGGTTGAATAACTTTCTCCAATGTACCATGGATACATTTATTTGCCTACCTTAAGAGATATATTCTGAAGTATGCTCATACTGACACACTCATAGGGTACAACTCTACTAACACCTGTAAATTTTGACAGAGACAACAGCAAGCTTCTTTTATAGATGAGGGATCCTGTGAGTAATAGCTATCAACATTTCCAGGTTGAAATAATCTCTTTTATTGTTTCTGATGCATAACCCCACAGTTTCCATCAAACACTGGACAAAGAACTTGTTTATTTAAAAAGAAAATTTCTTTGAGGAAAAGTTTTCTGTGATCTGTCAGGAGAAACTTACAGATACAGGTGTTTAGGAATGTTTCTTCAGCAGTATAGATGGAATTAAGAATATTTCTTCAACAATATTAACAATTGACAAATCAACTGTGTCAGAAAATGCTTTCATAAAATAACAAAGACTGCTAAAACCATGGCTGAAACAAATGGAATTTGAGAGAATATAGTCAAAGAAAGAATTAGTGAACACAGAGTTCTTTATTACATTCGTATATTCATTAGATGCCCAGAAAGGAATGTCCTTGGAATACATTAAACTCCCTAAAGAAATACCTTCAGTTAATTACTTCTATGTGATACGCTTTTAACTTTAAGCAAGATGTAAGGATTTACCACTCAAAGTGTTTTGTTTTTTTTTAAACATTTTATTTATTTATTTGAGAGAAGAGAGAGACAGTGAGAGAGAGCATGAGCGAGGAGAAGGTCAGAGGGAGAAGCAGACTCCCCGTGGAGCTGGGAGCCTGATGCGGGACTTGATCCTGGGACTCCAGGATCATGACCTGAGCTGAAGGCAGTCGCTTAACCAACTGAGCCACCCAGGCGCCCCATTTTTTTTTTTTTTATCTTCTTCAGGTAACGTGTATAATTATCTAGTAAAATGCCAGCTACATAGTAATGCTTGATAACAGTAAATAAAATGGAGAAGGATTGAACTACCATCATAGTGCTGGCTAGTAATTCATTCCAGGTGAACTAAATAACTAAGTCCTCCAAATTTTTATAGGACTTTCTTTCTGTCAGGAATTCACATCTTCTGCATACACAGTTAATCATTTATATTTAAATTCATAGCTCTCCCTCTTTCTATTTTACATTTTATACCATTTGTTTTAGCAAAGTATTCCAGCCTCCTAGAATAATTTTAAATCATAATCCTGAATTACTGAATTTACTATACTTCTTAGCGTATAAGAAGTTCCCATCCTTTCATTCAGACATTGCTGACAATAGTGACTTGTGCAGGGCCAAGGACAAAATGCTTTGATACTCAATGGATACCTTTTCAAGGGCAAAGATTTGTTCTTTAGGGAGAATGACAGCACAGTGATTTAATTCTATTCATGCTTAGAGGAAATGTGGCCATTCAGCATAATTTCTTAATTATGATAAAAATGAAAATGTAAAGGAAATTATTTCAGACCAAAGTAAAGGCGTATAGAATGAAGATACTGTGTAATCTACTTTATATGTCCATGAGAGATTTGGATCTTTTATATTAATCACATTTAATTCTTTGAACATCTCACCTACATCATTTAAAGTCATAATTAGCACTAAATAGCAAAAGAGGATCACCAACTTGGAGGTCATGGAATGAAGCCAGAGTATTGACATTGGAGTCTACTAATATTATTTGCTTCATCAAACTCCACAAGTTTGATGGGTGCAAAGGATGGACATTCAGGCAGTAGTTGTATGATAAAATGAAGTAGAGTCAGTATGCAGTAGAAACATTTAAAACACAAAGGTAGCCTAGAATACGGCAAGTACAAGTGAAATGGTACATTTTGAGCAAAATGGTGAGACTACAAGGGCAGAGAAAGAACGGCAATCTGCAAAGGTTTCTGCAAAGGACTTGTGACTCCAGTTATAAACCAATATGCAGCCTCAATGTTAAGGAAGAAAGCCTTTCAAGTCATGGTCACAGACAGCAGCTGTCTGTGCTTATAGCTTTAACAAGAGGAAGAAATCATGAAACTACAAGATTAACATTTCTACTTGTAATATTTGAAAATATGTAATTATGAGCATTATTAAAAACACAAGGAACAAAACAGAAGAGGATTTTTCTGTGTCTATGTTTGGTGGAGTCTAAAATACCTCATTCTTACATATCATCAATATGAGGTAGATCATGTAACATTTCAAATTATATTTCATATTGCATATGTTTTAATTATGAAAGGTAATGGGAAACTATCAGAAAGCAACCACTCTTAATTAACACAGCGGAATCAATCCACAATGAGGTTCACATTTAACTCCATGCGCAGGAGGGGTCAGTATTTAGTCAGGCAGCATGAAAAGGAGTCACTAGGTGGCATGGCGCTGTCAGGTCTGAGAGTAGAAGGTCTGAGTATTGGGATAAGAAGAGACTTAGCCTGGGGATCCTGAGTGGCTGGGTTGGCTAAGCATCTGACTCTTGATTTGTGCTCAAGTCATGATCTCGGGGTTGTAGGATGCAGCCCTGTGTTGGGCTGTAGGCTGGTCATGGAGGCTGCTTCAGATTGTCTCTCTCCCAATCCCTCTGCCCCTCCCCACCAATGAAAGAAAAAAAAAAGAAAGAAAGAAAAAGAAAAGAAAAAACTTAGTCTGGATCCCTGAACTGCCCCTCACTTTGGGCAGTCGCTTAACCTCTCTGAGATTCGGTTTTCCTACATATACGATGAAGATAATAATACCTGAGATTCCTGTGAAAAGTACTGAGAAAATAAAATGTACACAAAGAGAAGTGGTAGCCATAATCATCATTTCCCTAGATATATTATACCTGTTGCATTTGTTTGGACAAGAAACATCACCAAGATAAAGACACAAGAATCATTTATGTGGGGGTACACAAAGTAGATTAGATAATTTCTTAATCTATAGGACTTTATTTTAGTCTGAAAGACTTGACCTCAAAGCATTTCATCTGAAACAATTGAGGGTTTGCCTGTAATTTCAGACTGAATCAGAAATGCAGTAAATAGACAGAACCCATGTAGATAGGACACCTTAGTGTTTGATTAAAAATCAAGGTACAAGAACTCTGGAAAGCGTTTCAGCAGTATCTATTGTAGTACAGCTAAAGATATAATCTATGACTGAGCAATTTCACTCCTAGGTCTATAGTGAACAAATGCATATACATGTTCACCAAAAGATTTGTCATAGAATATTCATAACACCAGTATTCACAACAGCTGCAAACTGGAAGCAACACAAAAGATCATCAACAGTTGAATAGTTAAATCACGATTTATTTGCACAAAGGAAAACCATTTAACAAAAAGAATGAATGGCATACAGTTAGGAGTAATAATATGGATGACTCTCACAAACGTAATGTTAAGCAAAAGATGAACACACGGAATATACACTATGTGACTCTAAAGTATAAAAACAAAATAAACTAAAACATGTTGTTAGAAATCAGGATAGTGGTTATCCTTGGGAGTTAATGGTGGGAAGGGGGTGCATAATGACTAGATGGAAGTAAGGACAGGTTTATATGGGGCTGGTAATTTCCTATTTTTTGATCTGTGTACTGTTACACAGATTTATGAAGTTTGAGAAAATTTATCAAGCTCTGTATTTAATGTTCACAAAGAAATTAAGGTGGGCTAATAATCAGTGTTTGATTTTAGCATATTCTTTGTTCCTTTATCCCATAGTTTTCAGAAGACATAAGCATACCAGCAAGAGAGTTCCCAGAAATCTTTTGACCAGAACAAGTTTTAGTGTGTGTTACTCAGTTCCTGAATAAATGCCAGAAAACACATTGTTTAGAAACATTATTAAAATTCATGCAATTTAAATGTTAATGTTTTAGGCATAACCTTATGTTAGTGGAAAAATGCTCTATTTGCTATTTGTTTCCAATATGCAAATATAAAATTTACATAACTGTATCCTAATATTTTGCTTATAAAAAAGTTGAATTAGTATAAGAAAAGTCTTTTATATCTCCATTGTATATTTGTATTCAATATTACCATTTGCCCTTTCAACTCATTTCTGGAGATAATAAATATATTACCACCTACTGGTGACTCCACCTGTAAATGTGGGTCATGTGAAACTTGGAGAAGATAAATATTGTAAACATTACTTGACACTGTACAATGTTTACATGTAAACATTCCTTTGCAACTCATATACATTGACATGTAAAATCACATCAATATTTTAATATTAGTCCTGTGAATTTTTTCTTCAAATGGAATGCTACTTTATGTATTTTCATTCTACTTTATATATATGAAATATGACTTTATATAAATCATTTGTATTTATTGAGATGACTTTGTCCTCATTTGGAAAGTACAATCTTCTCTTATCCGTGTCTGCCGAGCTAAAAATGACAGTAATTTTGAAAGGTTTGGTGAAACTTGGGTGTATGCAATGATTTGTTGATGAGATAAAACCCTGGCCTTGTTCAAACAATTTCTTTCTACTTTTTGGAAAGTGTTTATTTTTATTTATAATAAAGTAAAATTAAAGTTATATGTTTATTTTTATTAAATCAAATGTACTCAGTTTTCTTTATGAAAGACAACCCCCGACACTCCCTAAAATTGTTTGTTTTTCTGACTTCCTTCAGTTGGTATTTAGATTTCTGTTTGCAAAACAATACACTAATTTCAAAAATGGATTAGTTTCCTTGAGTAATGAACATGTCACATGTACTTTTAGTTCTATGAATTTCCTTTAAACTCAGGACTCCAAAGAGATGTTACTCTGGCCGAAAAAGCATGCATAAACTTAGCATCATGTTTAGTGCTCCCTGAACTTTCTCTTTTCATTGTCTGCTGTTCTCCTGTGCCTTGTGGAGAAAACATCTTTGCTGCGGCAAAGCTTCCCTTCCAAAGAAGAATCCTGGACATAGTTTCTCAAAGGAAGGAAACTTTGGGGTGCCTGGGTGGCTCAGTGGTATAAGCCTCTGCCTTCAGCTCAGGTCATGATCCCAGGACCCTGGGATGGAGCCTGCATCAGGCTCTCTGCTCAGCAGGGAGCCTGCTTCCCCTTGCCTCTCTGACTACTTGTGATCTCTGTCAAATAAATAAACAAGATCTTAAAAAAAAAGGGGGGGTGGGGGGAGGAAACTTCCGTTTTTTGTTTTTTTCTTCTCCAGATTATTTCATGGTATCACATATTTTTATGGGTCATTGATTTTTGGTGTCCCCTGACTGCCTTATCTTTATCCATTTCCTTCTCTAGAATATACCCTTCATGGTAGCAATGTATTGATTCATTTCCCTTTTTTCCCTCTGTATTCACGTCCCTGTTAGCTCCTTGTGACAAGAGGCAGTCTCTACCCTCAAAAAGCTTACAATTTAATGGCCAGGATGGCATTTTTTGAGATTAAGAGAATCAATAACAAAAGGCTATAAAAGCTGATTGCATGAATATATTCTCCTGTAATGGACAAGAGTTCATTAATGCTGTGGGTGCTAACAATTTCCTCCAAAAACAATGCTCAAATATGTGCTTGTTCAATTTTCCAAATTTCAGATTTGCTCATAACTCGTTATTGAAGAATAAAGCCGCTATGGCCTCTCAATTATGGGTGTTTGGATCGCAGTCTTTAAATCTAATAGCCATCTCACAAGATAAAGAAATCAGAAGGGTCAGAGAGCAGATGAAGACTCTATTTGAAGGGGGCAGAGGGCTCTTCAAGTGCTTCTGAAATCACCCCTGTAGGCCCCTCACGTCAGCCAGACAGTCTATAGCTAGAAATAATATTAACAATGTAAAATGATGTTCCTGAATATTGGATCTAGATTCAGACTGATGCAGAATACATATGTAGAAATGCTATTATTTCAACTGCAAATTAATTTATAAGAACGGTTCAGAATGTTAAATACCTTTACAGAAGAAAAGTATTTTTTTCCTACTCTCTGTGGGAGTATTTTATATCAGTAGTCAAGTTGTTGTTGCTGAGATACCTTGGCTTCCTGGTGCTTTATAAAAGCAGGAAAAATCTGTGAGCATTATTGGTATTGTGGGCATGCTGTCTCCAGTTATGTGCCCCTACTGTTCGGGCCAATGTTCCCAAAATTCAGCCATGGTAGGCTAATGTTTCTCTAGCCACAATTATGTAAGGGTAATAATTACAATGTTGAGGTGCTACATAAGAATGGATAACTTTATTAAGCTATAAACATGAACATCCACCAAATATATAAGGAAATAACTTGTATAAAGTTATCGAAAATATGTGTTATAATGAAAACATAGGTATTCACCTAGGCAACATTTATTTATCATCTATTATTTGTCCTATTTTAGGTGTTTAGTAAAAATGGGAAATGGTTCCCCTCCTTAAAGGACAAAGTCCTGAAAGCATGACAGACACACAAACACACACTGTGGTAAGTGTGGAGTAGAATGTATTGCCTACTGGATCATTATTTCTCAGGCTTTTTTGTTCGCTCCTCATCCTCTGATTTTTTTTTGTAAATGGGTGTTCCTTGGCTTTCTTTCCTCCGCTTCTGGCTATGCATGACCCCTATAATTGGCTTCAGTTAGCCCCCATGCTGGCGAGTCCCAGATATTTCTTTTCAGTCTAGATAGTTCCTCAATTCTTTTCACAGAGCCCATTCAACACCTCTACTTGGATTTCCCATGCTCATCTCAAAAGCAACCCATGTAGAACAAAATGTATCACCTTTACTTCTCTACTCATCAGAAAAGAAAAGCCAAAGAGAAGAACGAAGAAGGGAAAGGGGAAGGGGAAGAAAAGCAAGGCAAGACAAGGCAAGGGAGGGGAAAGGAAGAGAGAGAAAGCGAAGGGGAGAGAAAAGAGAAAACAGGTATCATCATGATGCTCTGTGGCCTGGCCAGAAACCTAGGTACTACTCAGATTCTCTTCTTTGTCCTCCTCTTACTGTCTGGTCTGCGCACCACGTTGCATAGCCCTGTGATAGACCTTGCAGCCATGATCTGAATATGCTCCTTTCCCATCGCCTCAGTGCAGACTTTCATTCTTCCACCTATACCCATTCATTTAGCAAATATTTTAGAAGCAGCATCTCCATTTCAGTCCTTCATCTTCTTGTTGCAATAATCCGTTTTGTGCCCCTAATATCATTTTGGTAAAACAGAAATGTTGTCATTTCACCCAGAGTAATGATTCCCAAATGCAAATCTGGTCCTATAATTTCCCCCCTGAAATATCTCCCTTGGCTTTTCATGACCCCAAGACTTGGTTTTCACATATTGGGGGTGAGAGAAAGAGATGTCAAGAATTTGTTAAAGTAATAATCATCTTTCAGCATCTAATCTTATAGTAGAATTGATGGAAAGCAGAAAATGTCAAACCTGCTTCCCTTTCCCCACATCGTATCAGAGCCCTATCTCAGAATGGCTTTGAATGGCCAGATAACAGCAGTAACTGATTCCTACTTTGTTCCTTTCCTTCCCGACTAATTGAGAAAAAATAAAGAATATGTTTTCTCATATATGGTCTACATAAATAAGGGTTTTTGTTTGTTTGCTAAGGGACAATGAGGAATGGTGATAGCCTATGTTAGATATCAAACCTCTTAGCACAAAAAGCAAAGGTAGCTAAATTAGCAGAATATCCCCACCACCCTACCTTCATGAGATTCTCTCTACCACCCAACTGCCATTCCTTCCCTTCTTATTGATATGAGCTGTTGAAATTGTATGAAAAGAGGAAAAGGGGATTGCCATGATAATGGTATCCCACCAACATGGTTCTGAAAGCCTCTCTCTCTGTCAGACTTAGCCCTCTGACAACATGGGATAAGGAATATAATCTGGCCAAGAAGACCTTCTAAGAGACTTAGAGCCAAATGCTGTTTGTCTTAATTGCTCCAAGAGATTAGAGACCATGGAGGTATGGATTCTGGAGCATGTTAACTTAAACCTTAAAAAAACAGGAGGTCAGTATGCCAGACAGATAAATTTGGAGTTGCTCCTGTTGAATCTGGGTCAATCATTGGAACTCTGCTTTCTCCTCTGCCTGTCCCGGCCTTCTGCATAATACCTCTTGCCCTCTACCTACTGGTTTCCTCTTGAAGAGCCTAATTTTAAACCCACTAGCCCATGAGATACAGTCTGTACCCTTTAATACAGCATACTAAACCTTCCAGAGTCCTGTTCCTAATACTCTTATCCTGATCTCTTACTTGGCACCATCCTCCCAGCCACTAAATTGCCCCTGCCTCCACTCCCTTCTCCAAGCCCCCAGCTCCACACACTGTCTGCACCTGCCCACTGGTTATGTACCAGATTACTTCAAGAACATGGCCCTTTCTTGTGTGGTTCCTTCTGCATTTCCCACAGGGTCCTATTTCCATTTATCCATCACATCTCACCTTTTAGAGACAGCATAGGTATCATTATCCATCAGAAGCATTTGCTGGCCCTTCAGAATTGAGCACTTCCCAGTATCTTATCCCACTGTGACTGTATGCACTTCTGAGGCAATGTCTATAAAACTGTATTCCATTCTGTTTATTATTACTTGGTTTCTTTCAAATATGGTGAATTTTAAAAACACATAAAATGCAAAGAAGAGAATAGCAACCATTTATATTCCTTCCATCCACAATCAGTTCCATCTACAATCAACCACTTAAAGATTTATTAATCTTAATTTTTTCGGTGTTTGTACTTTTAAAGAAAATCACTTTTGTTTAAAATGAATTATGCTTGTGGCGCCTGGATGGCTCAGTAGGTTAAGCATCAAGATCTTGCTTTCAGTTCAGGTCATGACCTCAGGGTCCTTGGGCATGGAGCCTGCTTGAGGTTCTTCTAGTCCTCTCCCTTTGCCTCTCCCCTAATAAACAAACAAACAAACAAACAAACAAACTTATTGTAAATAATTCAAATAGTGCTGAAAATTAGGAAAATGAATGTTAAGAAAACTCAGAACTTGATCACTCAGAAATATACTTCGTAATTATTATTCAAGTCATTATACAAAGCTTATGTACAGATAGTATGAAGAAGCCGGTTTGGCTGAAACTTTATTAAAAGGAACCATACTGTAGATAAAAGTTATGTGATTTTAGCAAGAAAAAAAAGAAACTAAAGAACATCTGAAGAAACTATTTAACCAAACAAATCAGTCTTCACAGTAACATATTATTATTTAAAAGACTTCCAAGTTTGCAAAGTAAGTTTGCAAAAGGCATTAAGAGGCTGCACTTGGACTGGTTTTCTTTCCCAAAACACATTAAATTTCAGACAGTATTCATTAACTTCCTGCTATGGAACATGAAAACTCTAATGCCTTTATAATTCTATCTTTTCCTTCTACCTCCCTATTCATTAATTATATTATTAATTTAATATTGTCCAGGTTTTAACATTTACATAATATTTTAAAAACTTTTATTCTGATATAATTTCAAATACACAGAAAAGAAGCAAAAGCAGTACAAGGAATTCTCATTTACCTTATACCTACATTCCTCAAATATTAAATTTTACCACACTCGCTCTATCATTTTACATGTCTAGATTTTTTTCTTGAAATGTTTGAAAGCTGGACATAATCTCTCTCTACCTCTAAATTCTTCAGTGTGCATTTCCGAAAAGTAGGGACAATCTTATATAAATGCAGTGCAATTATTGAAATCAAGAAATTAACATGGGTAAAGTAGTATTAACTAATGTCCAGAGTTGGTTCAGACATTATCAATTATTTCACTAATGTCCTTTTTCTGATCCAGGATCAAGTATTGCCTTTAGATGTTATGTCATTTTACTCTCCTTTAATCTTTAACAGACCCTCAGTCTTTGTCTTTTGCGATCCTAATCTTTTTGAAGCTCACAGGCCATTTACTCTGCAGCCTGTCCCACAGTGGTTCTGTGTGTCAGTGGGTTACATGTAAGATTTTCCAAAGCTTTGCCTTCCCGGTTCCCTTTTGTGGTTCCGGAATGGCTGGATTTCCCTAAGTTCTTTCACCTGTGAGGTAACACTTTGACTGTTTGGGAGTTTGGGGGGTTACATTTTCTTCCCCTTAGACCAGAGGTTCTCAATCCTGGCTGCACATTGGTACCACCCAGGTAGCTTTCAGGGATAGGAAGTCGTCTTTGTAGCCTGACAGGAGTGGGGATTGAGCTCAGCTGAGGTAGATTGGTACTCTGTCGGAATATACTATACTACAGCTCACTCTGTCTATTTGTGCCAGAGGGTCCCCTGTTCTTTCGAGTATTCCCCCAAGTGAGTATATAGTGTAGAGTTTTTATTTTCTTCAAAAGCATCCAGCCCAGCCTAGTGTCTCAATTCTACTTGTTTCTTCCCAAATGCTGTTTTTATTATCCTCCAGTAACAATAATAAAAGGATATGGACAGTGAAAATAATAAAAGGGTATGGACTCACATTTGCCTCTCCCCACTTTGGGGGTATCCATAATTCAGTACTTTGTTGGTCTACCTATACTGCTCAGAGCCTTGGTAAGTCTTTCTGTTCCATTCTGGAATCACGTTTCTTCCCATGAGTGCCAAATTTATTGCATGAGTTTATGCTCATTTCCTTATCTGGTTACTGTTGATTATTTTATTATTGCAGTTTACACTTTCTCATATTGTAAGGTGTTGGAAAAGTGGAGATTCTGCAATGCAATTTCAACCTATCATCTTAAAGCAGAACAGCACTTATTTAAACATATGTCTTTTTCTAATGGACCATAAGTCCCAGAAAGGCAGGTCTTTGTTTTAGTTGACTTAGGGCATGGCAGATTGCCTGGTAATGTTAAGCATTCAATGAATATGTTGTTTTTTTAAAAAACTTCTTTTCTTGTTCCAGAATTCATTGTTTATGCACCATACCCAGGGCCCCATGCAATATGTGCTCTCCATGTGTTTTGAGTGATTTTTTAAAAAATATAAATAAGAAAACAAATAGGAGAGCATCAAAACGTTATTCATTTAATCAAAACCTGGACTTTTCATTCAAGGTGCTATTATTATGTGTTTCAACCTCAATTACACAGTACATAATTGTATACATTATCTAATTATTTCTGACCTCGTCTCAACATATACTGAATATCAGTAAAATCTTACTCTTTCCAAACCTGTCTTCCAACTGTTTATTTCTCAGACCAATGGATACAAAGTAGGATTCAACTGACTCACTAATTTACCAAACATCATTTTTCTCCCACTTTGCTGGTAATTATAGGCACATCCTTTTATTCTGGCCAGAAAGATCCTTTCAGATTCACGATACAGAAAAGAAAAAAAAAAAAGTCCACAATACCATCACCACTTCCTAAAACAAATCAAAACACCTTTAGTACCTAAAGATTTTGTAAAAACAGCCAACTCCTTTATTTTTGTACAGATTTCTTTCCCAGCAATGTAAAAAACAGGTATTTTGCTCTTTCTGTACCACAGTGTCCCTTTGCAAAGCATTACTCATTGTTACAGGATGCTTAATGAATAAACAAAACTACTTGTTCTTTTCCTATATAGTTCTGAAGGGGAGGGGGTGTCCTTCAGGTTTTATTCATGGACATGCAGATGGCGTGAGCCTAGAGCCACACTTATCCATGATCTATGTAGCTGGTAACACCTCTGTCATTTGTTCTTGACTAGCTCTCCTGGCTCACAATTATCAGTGTTCTGTCATATATTAACTAAACTGGGTTTTTTCTTATTTACTTTTTATTCAGCCCTGCAACTGTTATATTTTATTTCTGGCAGCTTTTGAAGATATTACCTTCTTATATGCATTCAGAATCTTTTAACAAGTGAGGCTTGTTAAAATTAAATAAATGTATAAACATGATGTCTCTAGAAAAAGAGGGATAGATGCCAAACAACACAAGATAAGTATTTTATACTATTTAAAAATTTTAAAAGGGGTCTATCTATCCCATTCTGGGCCATAGAAAGTAGTTACACGGAGGACAAGACAGCAAAGCAGAGGAAGACTGCTGAACGTATTGGGCCATAATATTTGTGTACAAACGAATGAACAGACTTAACTGACGATTAATTTACATTTCAAAACCTTTTTGAATAGAGCTTATAATAACCCTATTCAACAGGTGAAAATGAAAGAATAGAAAAAAATAGAACGGAGTAAAATAAAAATACAAAAAACAGGTTAGAATTTGTGGAAAGCTAAATAATAGCCTGGCAAATATGCCCACATTCCAGTGCCCCGAGGCTGTGGGTATGCTGCCTCACATGGCAGGTTTTGCACATGTTGGGAAGCTAAAAAGTTTGAGATGAGAAGAATATTCTAGATTATCCTGGTGTGCCCCATATAACCACAAGGATTCTTTTAGAGGGAGGCAAGAGGTTCAAAGTCAAAGAAGACAGTTTAAGCAAGGTCTAGCTAGGTTGGAGCGATGCATGGGTCAAAGAATGCCAAGAGTTTCTAGAAGCTAGAAGAAGCAAGGAGTGGATTCCCCTCCAAGAACCTGCAGCGGAAACAATCATGTCAAAACCTTGACTTCAGTCGATGAGACTGATTTTGGACTTCTGACCTCTGGAAACGTAAGATAATATATTTGTGTTGCTGCCACAAAGTTTGTGGTAATTTGTCATAGCAGCAGTAGGAAAGTATGCAGGATTTTTAAGACATTCCATAAGGGCCTGTAAAATATCTTAGAAATAAGCTGCAAAGGCTAAATGATAAAGTGAAAAGTAAAATGCTTTCTTTGTTGCTTTCTTAAAATATGTGACGAAACTATCGCTCTTCATCATATGGCAAGGTTCCTGTAGTGTCCAACTTTTAGAATTGTTTCATATTTTCTGCTTAAAGTCCTGTGTGTTGATACACATGAGTATGAAACTCACCATAGCCCTCTGCAACATAAATTAATTTTGCTGGTTTTTTTTTTTTCTTCAATAACACCTCTGATGTAATTACATCTTATTGGCTTTATAAAATAAAGCTCCCTGATTGTGAAAGCAGAGATGTTATTCGAAATGTTGGTGTCTGTGATCAAAATATCTGCTAAATCAAGGAAAAGCGACAAAGTCCCAGAGAGTTTTCACACCTGAAAATTAAACCAATTTGTTTTGCAAATCTGTGTTATGCAAATTACAAAATCAATCACTAAATAGAAATGTCTTAACAAAGGATTTTCAAAGAGGATTAAAGATTCTCTACAGAGGTCAGTTCTTCAAATGTCCCCCCAGTACAAATGCATACATTTAACAGTCTATGGTGAGACTAGTTATTTAACTAATGCCATTTTATAGAATTTATCTTGAAATATTTGATTGACATGGGAGAATGTTGTAGACAATATCATAACATAATTTTCTTTCTTAAAAGAATACAGATTTCATGTTTCTAGAATTTCCTGAGCAGATGTCATGGTTAAGTGCATGGGCTTTGAAGAGCAGACTGCCTGGATTGAATTCCAGCTTTGCCACTTACGACCTGAGGTTAATTACATAATCTCTTTCTGTTTCATCAGGACAATGGAAAAAATAATAATACCCAATTCGTTCAATTGTTTGAGGGTTAAATAAGTTAAGGCATGTAAAACACTTATTGATAGAATGAGCCTTATGTTGGGACGCCTGGGTGACTCAGTTGGTTAAGGGTTAAGCATCTGCCTTCCTCTCCAGTCATGACCCCAGGGTCCTGGGATGGACCTCAGCAGGAGAGTCTGCTTCTTCCTTTCCCTCCACCCCTCCCCTCACCGGCTTGTGCTCTCTCTTCTCTCAAATAAATAAATAAAATCTTAAGAAAAAAAAAAAGAATGAGGCCTTGTGGCAGTAAGCCCTCAGTTAGATATTATTACTAAAGTCAGGAATATAAAATTACTGTCAATCAATCTTATATATACAGACATAGTTGCCATTAGGTAATCAGCAAATATTTATCAGGGTCCACTATATTCTAGGCAGTAAAATGTCAGCATCATTTATTACAAAATGAATCTCTTTTAACCAAACTTTTAGCAGCTCTCTGAGAGCAGAAATTTTAGCAGTCAAAAAAGAATATATTTTTTTCTTTTTTACATACCGTTTTTTTTTTCTTTTAGCCACCAAAGAAAAGTTAGCTAAAAGTCAACTCTTCAGCCACATGCAACTGCAAAGGATACAGCACGTTCAACAAGAATATCACATTCAAATGCAGGCATGCATATGATCAGCCTCCTAGAGAAAACCTGGACCATTGTAGTGGGTATTTATTTGCAACTGGGTTGCAAGGAAAAGTCTAGAAGTTAAAACAAAACTTGAGATTGTTTATTTTCTTTATATCAACCTAAATTTGATTACATCACCCCAGCGGGGTTTCCTTATCAGTCATTCGGAGACATTTACTCCCATCTTGGTCATGACAGGATGCCAGGATCTTATACTCAAAGCCTTCCATACTCTACTCCACACTATTGCTATTAATTACTCATAGTCCAAGCCAGAACAGTCCGCTGCTGTCCTCTGACTCTGCTGCTTCCTTAACATAATTAGGGTACAGGAACTTCTACCTGAAAACCCTCAGGAATGGCATCTTGTCTACATAGGTTACCCACCCCTCCCCACCCCATCTTACTGCAATCAGGTGGAGAACAATACAACAATAGAACGATGCAGGAATGAGAAGATGATTGGGACAGAGAATTCTGTCTTCTAATATAAACTGTCTTCCTTTCAGTTCTAGAACTCTCCATATTTAGCTAACGTGCACATACCTAACTGGACAATACATGCAGTTTCAGAGTTAGGTGTGACTGTGTTAAATTTTGATCATTGGGAAGTAGGGTAGAAGTTATTAAATTAATAAAACTTGATCAAGATTGTCAAAGGATTAAAAAAAGATGTAAATTACCAAGATTATAATGAAAAGGGAAATCATTACTTACCCCAGCATATTAAAGGGACCTAACAAATAATCTCATGCATATAAATTTAATCACTTAGATAAAATGGACCAATTGCTTGAAAACCCAAAACTCTAATGTCACTCAAGATGAAATAGATGACACAAAATGTCCTATAACTACTAAATCAATTGAATTAACAATTAAAAGACTTCCAAAAATCAGATCTCCAGGCCCAGTTAGTTTCACTGGTGAATCTGTGTTCTGATTGCGGTGGTGATTTCACAAATCTATACATACATTAAAATTCACAAAGCTATAGATGTTTAAAATTCATAGAAATGAACACAATGGTTCACATACAAATTAGAAATTTATTTCTTTCATTTCTCTGTAGGGCACATAAGCATCTTGTCTCCATGTTATCTATGGACCAGATTCTCTCTATTTTGTTGCTCTCTGAATCCCTAGGATTTCAGAATGTGTGATCACTTCCTGCTGGGGAGGTTTTGGAAACTAAAGATTAGTAGTAAAGGGTCAGTTTGGCTATGGGTGAAGAGGTAGAGAAATGGAAAAGGGTATTTCAGCTGGGGAAATAGTGAGCCAGGATACAGAAGACTGGGGCTACCAAAAAAATAAATTTCCTAGATTAACATGATGTTTTTAGAATATGCAAATGCTCATAAGAAGAAAATCAGTTTCTCTTCATGGATTCTAAAACTGACTTTTTACTATTCACTTACATAGTAAGAGGTTCATAATCAGAATCCCAAGGGTGGACATATACACAATTATCTATTAGCTTTCATAATTTGCAGTTTCCATATATTTGGAAAATTTTAGAACAATATGATTGGTCTTAAATAAAATTTGGGTATAATATTTTTTATCTTTGATGCCTCTGATCTCCTTTTTTTCAAACTATTGTTCTCCCCTTCCACCTCCAAAGCCTATCCAGTGTCTCATTTCTTTTCTTACCTTATAGGTAGCTAATTGTTAAACATCAGTAGACTACATTTTAAGATGTTATTTCTCCTAGGAATATTTACACTTCAGTAAGTTTCTCTTGTAATAAATCCTCAAGACCCAAAGGAATAAATCTCTAATGATGGAAATGACAGGTCAAGGGGTAAAGCATTCAGGGACCTGGTTTAGCCTTGTAAGCCCTTCATGCTCTCATGTCTACGTGCTTTTTCAGGGAAATCCTTTCATTCGTCTCACACGGGAATGAGGAAAAGGAAAAAAATAAATACCCAAAGCCAATACTAGTTATGTACGCTGTTTCTTGATATTCTTCCTAAGGGTTATTACTCATGCAGTTTTACTTTCCTGTGAGTAGGGGAAAAGGTGAAACAATTTACATATAATTTGTATTACTTCATTAACTATAACTGCAGTGGTTTGAATTGTAAACTGAGTGTGAACATTGTGAGAGAGTAAAGTATAAAATAGTACATCTACATATTTCTATCTACATGTATCGTAACAGTCATATAATCAACGAATTCTGTTTAATGTCAATATATTATATAATTTTCCTATATAACAATTGGATGATTAAACTCAATTATGGCCTTTTTACTGAAAAAATTATAGTACCTTGTAAAACTAGAACTAGGTTAGATATATATATCTGCTAGATTGTATTACAGATTTAAAAATCATGTGTTCATGACATTTTAAATTCCATGTAATAAATGAATCTGCATCTATTTTATACACACACACACACATACACACACACGTGTGTGTATATCTTCCATAAAATGTAAAGCACTATACAAATACACCACAGTGTTTTTATTACAAGTAGGATATTTATCATAATTTTAATTAATGGAGTTAATAAAGGGACACAAATTCACAAAGTAAAATCTTGGAAAACAATTTAACCTTATGGCAAATTTTAGGTTTTCCTCTATCAAAACAAGGTCATGGGCCTATCTACAAAATGCTGACCTGCTTACCTACACTAACATGAAGCAACTTCTCTACTTTTAATCCCCGAATCATTCATATCAGTAATCCTCACACTAGTGATTTCGTTTTGTTCTCATCCCTATCCCCAAGTTCTACCCCCTCAGGACTTCTTCACTAGTTACATTTGGACCACTGTCTTTAGCTGATACTTGTGTTAGGTAGAAGTTAAGCCCGGAAGGAATGCCCTGAGGCAGAGTCCCAAGTCCTTGAAGTGCAATGATTGAGACTTTTAGCTGGAGACAAGGACAGTAATAAATAAACTACCCATTAAAAGCCCAGGAGTACAACATCCTGACCCTGGGGCTTCGGAAACCTTGCGGCTGACAGATAAAGAGTCTCAGGTGTGAAGCATGTCCTCTCCTCTTCCACTCTGGCCCAGGGCATCCCCTAGACTCAATATAATACATTTGCATTGCAGTTACATCTCCCTGCCCCCTCCCCCACTCGACCCTCCCCAAGGAGAAAGGCTGCCATGACATTTGGGTGCAAACCTTGCAGGGTCAAAAACTTCCCCTCCTAACCCGTGGGAGTGAGTTTCTCAAAGGATTGACAGCAGTCTCCATTAGAAACCACCCCATTGTACATCACAACTCCTCCCAGCCCAGAGAGACCCAATAATACCAATTCTAAAACAACCTAGGGGTAATTTCCACCTTGCGGAACCTGCCTGCTCTCCCACCTTGAGTGTACTTTTTGCTTTGATAAGCTGCTTTGTGCTTGCTACTTTCCTTCTAGTTGTCTTTATCAGAGCCTGGATCCTCATTGTATCTTTTCATGGGAAATCTAAGAACCAAGACCTCCATTAACACAATGCAGCAAATACTCCCACTGGTTAACACTTTTAAACTAGGGACTTTGACCTTTCTTTTGATCATACAGTGGAAAGAAGAGGCATTAATGCTTTCTCGGGATTTATCCTCACCCATGATTCTGGATTTTTTTGTATGAGCACATTCATTTAAATGAAAAATAATTTGCTTCTGTATCAACTTCTGAAACTAGAACCAAAGTCCTTAATCAGGCTAAATTGTTTCATACACTGGGTTAGGCACATTGACTCATGTGAGCTTCTCAGGCAGGGACATACTATGGTACTCCATCAAACTGAAATTCTTCAATCATTGACATTTATTTAGAGATAAAACAGCACCAGAGAAAAGGATGGAGAAGAAAGAACACCTTCTTAGGGCTTAGCCTCTCCTGTATTTTCCTTAAAAATTTAGCTTTGGTGAAAAATCCTCAGACCATCATTCAGCAAATTAAAACTTTTCTGGTTCACCAGATTCGTCTTCCTCAGAGGCAGTTGTTACCTGCCATACTTCAAGCACACTGTCTGGTCCCCACCTTCAGTGCCAAGCAGCTCATCAAATTATGTTCATATGTTTGCATTCTTCCTATACCAGACCAGTTCCAATAACCAGAATTTTGTCCATTTCATAAGATTTCCATCAGAGTTGTTTCCATTCTTATAACACCTCCGGAAGTTGCTCAAGACCATTTGACAGTATCCTCTGACTTCTCTGTTAACTTCTCTGTGTTGTGCTGTTTATGTGTACAGCCTCAAATCATTGCACTACACATATGTGTATATGAAACATACATTGTAATACACAAAATATCAATTTAGTCTTTGAAATATAATTTACTGTTTAGAATCTCTCATTCAGGTCTGTGATTTAGGAGACACAAAATAAACATAAAACCTGGTTTTATGTTTAATATATAGTCCACCATATGTGCTCTTCCAAAAATAAATTATATTGGGGAAATTTATTCTTTAAAAGTAACAGTGGATATGCTTTAAATCCACCATGGTCTAGAATATGTTTTGAACTTCTGGGTCTCAGAGGAGTTATGAGTTTTGTCCCTATTTTTACATAGGAGAGAGGGAGGATTGGGGCGATGAAATGGACTGCAGAGATGGAAAAGGGCTGTCCCTTTTCAATATATTTACATAAAGGGGAAATATTTTTTTATTAGTCCCTCTTCAATATATGTAGATAAGGAGGAAAAACAAAATAAAACAAACATTTGAAATAGCACAAGAGCCCTCAGCTTATTAGTTTTTTATAAGCTTATTTTTGTAGATGCCATGGCATTCTGTTTGGAATACAGCCCCAAACCACCACATTCCATTATAATTAACTGGGCTGCATGTGACTATTCTACTGATGGGCTGATTTTGAGATGGAAATTTTGGAGGAATCACATCAAATGCTAGAGAATGCACACACATTTAGTATAAAAGAATTGTAATTAAACTTCAGTCATCCTCTCCTACAGAGAACATTGAATTAGAGTCAAAATTGGTTTCTATTATGTTTAAGTCTATCAGAGGCACCGGGGGAAGATCATTAAGACACTAGAGCAAAATGAAATCTGTGGGCAAATGTTCTATTTATTATAAAGTGTGGGTGAATTCAAAGCTGTCCATAGGGTGGGTGCTGAGGGCAAACTCCTGGAAGGATGCAAATGGAGTCTATAGCAACTCTCACCAACATAATCCTGCTACAAGGGTAGAGACTCTGGGATATTTAGATAAGAAATTCTTCCATGGAGGGCACAGCTACTGTAGAAGAACCTATGAAGAATCAAGAAAAATATAGAATCTCTTTGAATTTCAACTAAGTTTGCTCTACCTTTCTCCTTTTTACCCACTTAGATTCAGAGTAAGCTATCAAAGTCACCCATATCTTTCCAAAAAGCTCCTTCCTTCTTATCTTCTCTGAACAGTTTCTTGGGGGAAGAAGAAGAAACCACCCTCTAATGCTGAGTTGGGAAGAATGAGCCAATCTTCCTATCGGTATGATTCACTCTTGACAAACACCAAGAGCAAAAGGATATTTGGTGAAAAATGCCAAATTAAGAGTCAAGAAGTTCAACTGAGCACAAGCAGGATAATGCAAAGAAAATCATAACAGCAGACCCATCATAATTAAATTGCTTAAACTTTTTCCTCTTCTCTGTCCTATGCACTTACAGAAGAAACTATCTATAAAAGGCTTTTGTTGTCATAGTTGTCATTTTGTCACTAAGCAAATATAGCTTAGATGGCATCCAAGACTGACCCGCCCAGCCTTAACCATTCTGTAAGGCACACTTTTTCATTAAGAAAGCAAAATGTGCAGGCAATCTCTAACTTGCCATTCAGTTGTATTTTTTTAATTTAATTTAATTTAATTTTTTAATACATTAGAGGATGTTTCTGTGTTTGTGTGTGTGTGTGTTATGTTGGATTTTAAAACACATTTTTAAGTCACTATCTGAAAGCATTTTGTCAGATTCATAGTGATTTCCATGGTGATGTATTCTCAGGTTAACTGGAGAAATACATTTAACTCATAATATATAAGAAATATAGAACAAATTATAGGACATATATGTAACAAGAATTCTCTAGAAGCTTACTGATTTTTCAAGAAATGCCTGGAACATGCCCCATGCTTGCTGTAGTGGAATAGGAAATTTTCCTTCCATCTCCACCCTACTACTCTGGCTGTAGAACAGAGACTCTATCAGCTTCAAGCCAGGGCAGGAATTCTAAGAGTTGGAACTGAGGAAAAGTTGGAACTGTAGCCCACTGGTACTACAATGTCTTGGAAACATTTCAATTGTCATTTGGCACGCATCTTCTTTGTTTTTTCTTATCAGCCATAAAGATGGCTTAACATGTAAGATTTCTGATAACATTACCTTTGGATTCTCACTCAAGTCCACTTAGAGTACCACACTGTTTTTCATCTGACTTTTCTTAAAATAGATTCAAAAGGACTTTCCAAGGTGTTTTGTTTCCTTTGAGTTTTGTCTACTTAAATCGATTTTTACTGCAACTTACAATGCAGAGACAAACAGAATTTCCTATTTTGAGCCTCTCAGGTTTTTGGGTTTTTTTTTGTTTTTTTTGTTTTTTTCACGTAGACTCAATTATCTTTACACAGTGTTACAGCAGCTTGCTATGAGTGATGGTGCAAATATTTTTGATTAATTATAATTTAATTTCCAATGTTCTTATATAATTTTTAAAATGAGGCATAACAAATTTAAGTTTCATTCTAATAAATGTCTTTTTCTTATATTCTGATGTGTTTTTGTAAAGTGGGAAAGAATGTGATGGGATTGCATATATATAAAATAGGAACTGAACAGTGTCTATATTCTACCTTTTCAGTGTAAACATGGGTCATGACTTCAGTGATAATGTGTAAAAATGTTAAGAAACATCTCTGTAGAAAATTTGGAATCTTTATAGACAGAAAGAACTAAGAAAAACATCTTTTGAGCTTAGTAGAAATACAGGTCCCTCGCTTTCTTGGGCATTTTACAAGACATCTTGAGGTAAAGTTTGAGGTAATACTTTAAGTGGCATGTCCCTGGGCCCAGTATGGAGGTAGGAATGGAGGAGAAAAGGAAAAGCATGTTTTCTTCTTTCACCACTTCACTCTGCAATCCTGGCTCCTTATAGTTTGTCTTACATGGTATTGGAAGCAAGAGGAGAAGTTGGATCCATCCATTTCCCCATGGTAGTTAAGAGTGAAGTCTGTTCATCAAGTAAATAATATAGAAAGGGAGAAAGAATACAAAGCCTAGAAACATGAAATGAAGTTAAAGGATTTTGCTATGTTTCCACAAATATGGGAGGGATATAAAATTTAGATCCTACCTTTTTATCATGTCCCGTATTCAGAGTTACCGTGAAGACTAGATGGAAGCACAGTACAATGCACAGATCAGCCAGCTTTTTCTGGAAAGATTCACATAGTAAATATTTTAAGGTTTATAGGTCATATGGCCTCTGTCACAACTACTCAACTCTGCTATTGTAGCAAGAAAGCAGCCTTAGAAATTATGTAAATGAATGGGTATGGCTGTGTTCCAATAAAACTTTATTTACAAAAACAGGCTGTAGGCTTGATTTGACTTGAGGACCATGGTTTGTTGATGTCTGCTACAATGGCTAAAGCACCGGATTTAGTCTAGCTGTTAATTAATATAATCTAACCTCTTGGGTAAATTTTCTTAATCCTCCTCAAGGTCTCTTTTCCTCACATGTAAGGTCTTTTTTTCCTCATAGGTAAAATGGACATTAAACTAGCTCCATAATAATGTGTGTATGCCTGTTACACATATATGCATTTATAGCATACATATGATAAATTTATATTTTATTTATCAGGGCAAATATTGGAATAGACAAACCTTGATGCTTCGTGGCACAACAAAATGAAAATTTATTTCTCACTCCCACAAAATCCAAAATCGGTGCTCTTTGTGGGTGGTTCACTGGGGCAGCCCGCCTACAAGCTGTGATTCAGAAACCTGTTTCAATTGTCTGGCTCCACCACTCAAAGAGACATCAGCATCATGCAACCAGCAGTTCTAAGGGAAGAGAACACTGGGGATCAAATATCCCACACTTACCTATCTCAGCCTGGAGGTGCACACGTTCCACCAGTCATGGGGATGCACAGGAAAGTGACTGAGAAATGAAGTCACTTTAGGGCCAGCCATTGTCCAGCAACAACTGCACACAATGGCGGTGATGAACAAATCGTTAATAGTCAGCCAGCAATATCTGGCACAATTACAAACATAAAATATGAAATGAAAAAAAAAAATGTGTGTGTGTGTGTGGGGGGGGTGTTTGGGGGAGGGTTCTACAAAAATATTCATTTTGGGCATTTGCAGATGTTTTCCAGAACTTTTAAGTCAGGCCCCTCTGGAAACTAGACAAGAATGAATAAATATATTTGTTTTATTAATGAAGTAACAAACACAACAAAAATTTGAGAAATTGCTTAAATTTTCTACAGTAAACCATAGTAGAATTCAGGGCTTTGGGCTCAAGCCACAGATTCAGTTTTCTTTGTTTTTTTTTGTTTGTTTTTTTGTTTTTTTTTTTTTATGAACTCATATGTATAATGAATTCAAATTTCCACAAGCAGCTGGTGCTTCACACCTACAAACATATAACAATAACAGTTTCCTCCCAGAGTCCAAATGCAATTCTAGTTAGGCAAAGAAAGTTTCAGAGTCTGGAGATGAGCCAAAGCGAAAGAATTAAGCATAGTTAAGCAGATTTTCAAACATAGAAAGCAGTTGAATTTCTTCTTAGGGATTCATAATTATAAAGAGATCATTAGAAGAAGATTTAAAACAGTATTGCCGCCTTGCCTTTGATGCTCCGAAACCATATATCTTTGATGCTTATGCTGCCCCTTATGCTCAGGCACTACGATTAGTTTTAAGCATTATTACAAACTAAGGGAAGCTGTTCATTCATTTGTTTATTCTTGCTGAATACGGAACACAGCACACACTCCGTTCTCAACAAAGTCATTATTTAAAAGTGAGATTATCATCAAGGAAGCCTACCAAACAAATAAAACAACTCTTTGAGGAGGATTATTTCACTCAATATATATGTAGTGTTTCTATGTGCCAAAAATGGTGTTGGAACAGCACAGGCCATGGCAACAAGATCCAATAACGTAAGCCCTACCTTCACAGAGCTTGGAGTCCAGTAGGGAAGTGGAATATGAATAAGGAGAGAGATACAGGTATAATCCAAAATAGTAAGCATGAGAAGGAAATAGGCTGAGAATAGTACATAAAGGGAATATCCACTTATAAATGGTACGCAGGGACCATTGGAAAGACATTTAACCTGAGACTTAAGGAAAAGAAAGAACCAGGCAAGTAAAGCCCCAAGGGAAGACAATTCCAGGGGAGGGGGAAAGAAAGAAAGAAAGAAAGAAAGAAAGAAAGAAAGAAAGAAAGAAAGAAAGAAAGAAA
>NW_019154086.1:17699046-17779741 GCF_002288905.1 Enhydra lutris kenyoni
AAGATAAAGAAAGGCAAACTCACAAAAAATAGAGAAAGATCAAAAGCAGGAAAAACCTGGCTTGTATGAAAACAGAGATGAAGCCAGAGTGACTTCTTTGATGAACTAAAGGAGAGAGGTGCACCAGGAGATCAGCAGGGGCAGAATCATGGAAGGTCTTACAAGTTGAGGCATGCAGTTGGAATTTTACTCTAAACTACATGGGGGAAACCATAATGGTGGTGAGTTTTAAAGCAGAACCAAGAAGATCTTTTCTTTTCTTTCTTTTCTTTTCTCTTTTTTTAAAGATTTTTTTACTCATCCTAGAGAGAGAGAAACAGAAAAAAAGAGAGGGAGATAGCACCCAGGTGCACTAGCATGTGTGGGGGGAGGGGCAAACGGAGAGAGGAAGAGAAATCTTCACAGACTTCCCTCTCAGAGGGCCTTCAGCCCCACACAGGGGGCTCCATCTCAGGACCCTGAGATCAGGACCCAAGCCCAAACCAAGGGTCCTACATGCCTAACCCTTATTTTCACACATACACACGTATATACTCTATCAGCTTTTGGTATCTCATATCCCTATGTACACACAAATTTCACATATATGCATACATACATGCATGTACACGTAAATGTATTTGAAGATATTTCTTTGGAATGGTTTTCCCAAAGTTGGTAAACAGGAACTATATGGACGGTAGAGATATGATTTTAGATAATATTGGAGATGTCATTTGATAATAAGACATGGTAAAAATAATATTCATTTAAATAGCAAGAACATTATTACCTTTCCTTTCAAACTAACAATTCCAAAGAGGAAGCCTCAGTTTAAGGTTAAATTTTACTTAACATCTCTCTAATATGAATTAATCTTTACTTTTTAATTTAAAAAGTCTGATTTCAGGTTCCTATACTTTAGGAGACAGTGATACCTAGCTAGAGTTTAATGATTTTTCCTTGCTTCTGATGAATTTGTGGTTATAGTAAGCTATATATAAAGAGATACACTGCTTTTATATTTCACTAAGAGGATAAAGTTCTTAGTATTTAAATAAAAGGCATTTAAATAAAAATGTAAATTAATTTTAAGAAAAAAATAGTAAAGTTATAGTGGTTTCCAAGATTTTGCAAAAATTATAAAGGTAGCTTATAAATGATTGAAGCTTGGGAAACACTGCTTTAGAATAAAGTTTGTTTCAAAGATGAGGAATGACTCTAAAAGTAATAAAAATCATGAAATTATCTACATAAAAAGACTAGAGAAAGTTTCCAGAACATTGCTGAAATCTCAGCAGGTCTTATAATTGTTAACAAGCCTAGTGAGGATCAAATTAAAGTGGCAATTGTCCAAAAGCCATTCAAGTCAATATCTAGCCTTCTTTTACATATAGGAGTTATTAAAATGATGAAGAAGATGATAATCTTATTCAATTTTCTATGACCTTTGTGGAAAGAATAAGGAATAAATAAGCAACACATATATAGGATTTACAAATGGACAACTGCTTTGCAGATCTTTCTTTACAATCATGAAAAAACAATTTCAAAAATGCCAAGCAAATATAATAGCCTCATGAAGGTATGGATGATTAAATCTTTATATGATATCAGATATTTGATTGACTGGAAATAAAAAGTAAATGCATTTCCTCAAGGTGCTTCAAAATCTTCAGGATTATGACATGAGAAATCTGATTTGGATTCTTCTGCAAGGTCTTGCTATTTATTAAACATAGTTATCCCAGAAGAAAATGTAATTTTATGTGAAACAAAACATGTCAAACTTTGTATTGCATAAAATAAATATTTATTTTGGTCTTCTATTATCCTTATCGAGACATTTATTTTCCTTAAAATACAGCAGAATCAGATCATGCCTAGGAGCCCATCTAGCACTGTTATTCAATCACTTTATTAGTCCATTCATTCATTCACTCATTCACTTTTTTCAGCAAACACTTATTAAGTGCTTATTTTATACCCATCACAGTACTTCATGTTGGAAATAAATGGCAAATAAAACATGACCTTACCCTCAAGACATTTAGAGTCTGATAGAGGGAGAGAACAATGTAAACTGCTATGAAGAAGAATCAGTAACTTTATAAGATGGTTCTTAATATGCTTCCTCTCCACCTGGAGAATGCACGCTAATGATTGCCCCAAAAATAACCATAGAAGACCATGGATGGGAAAGTCCTTTCAAGACCAGGGACATATAGCTGGCGCAGTCAGTAGAGTATGTGACTCTTGATCTCAGGGTTATAAATTGGAGCCCCAGGGTGTGTGTAGAGATTACTTAAAAATAAAACCTTTAAAAAAAAAAAAAAGGAATATAGTAAACTAATTGACCCAATCCTCTTCCAGGACAGCAGCTCTTTGTAATGCCTTTCTAGAAGGATGCTACCTATTATATAGAACCTCTGTGTTTTGTTTCCCATTCATACTTTTATTGCAGTAATCACACTAATTTTCCATCATTTTATAGTGAGTATTTGGAAAATAAATACCTTTACCAATTATCCATGCATAGGAAGCCACAAGGATCCAGAATTAGAGTTGACTTGCAAGACTTACATATTATTCAGAGATTTTTAACTTAGCTTTGAATAAGACTTCAGTTGTCTGCTTTTTCAGACAGGATGAGGACATTCAATATAGACAGGAACACTTTGAGCACACAGATTAACACAGATAGATATGTATAGCAAACATGGAATAGTCAACTAGTCAAGTAGTAGTGGAAATATATCATTTTCAGATACCGGAAACCTTTCTATATTTTAATCTGTCACTCTCAGTCCATGTTTTCCTGTTGGAGGTAAGTCCACCCCACCCACTGGTTGGAACACATCACTTGGTCCTAATTTAATCAGAATATCTCGGGTTTGCTTAATCCTAATAATTGGGTGAGAATGGGACCCATGAGGCCAACCAGAATGAATCTCAGAATGAAAGCTATTGAAAGAGACTTACATCCTTTTCCACTGGGCCTGAAATTATGGAAAACTGTAAAAAGTAGCAGTATAGCAGCCGTTTTGTGACAATGAAGAAAATCATGTCAGAGAATTAAGTCAATACAAATACAGTATCAGAGCTAAGCTGTAGGAAGAAATGGAGAGAACTGAGCCTGAGTGAAAAATAAAATTATCTTAAAATCAAGTGGGAACTAAATTAATACTGTCTTCAATATTCTTCTCTCACTACTGATTTTACGGGATCTCCAAAATTTAGCACAATATTTTCTAGAAATTCCTTCTAATTTATGGCTTTCTTTCTTTCTTTCTTTCTTTTTGCTGGCTATAGTTAGATCCTAAAAACACAAGATGTCAGTCGCTTAAACTTAGAAAAAATAGCATTTGAAACAACTACTTCTCTAAGTGTCATTAATATTTACTAGCCACCCACTAAATATTAGTTCTTTCTCTCTCCTTCCAATCAGGTGTGATAAAATAATTCATGTTTCAGTGAAAGTTTCTTACAGGAGCCTTCGAAAAATACTAGTGGACTTTGACTTAAACAATTTAGCAGACTAAATAACCTGAAAGAGTTTCCAGTAAAAAATGTCTAAGAATGTTGGATTTAATGGAACAAATATCTTTTAAATTCATAACTGAGCAAACAAGAAAGCAATGTAATTTAAAGAGTCAAAAAACTGGTGTTTGGGGCACCTGGGTGGCTCAGTGGGTTAAGCCTCTGCCTTCGGCTCAGGTCGTGATCTTGGGGTTCTGGGATCGAGTTCCGTGTCGGGCTCTCTGCTCGGCGGGGAGCCTGCTTCCTCCTCTCTCTCTCTCTCTCTGCCTGCCTCTCTGCCTACTTGTGATCTCTCTCTGTGAAATGAATAGAATCTTAAAAAAAAAAACAACAACTGGTGTTTGGGGAGATTATGGGGTTGAAAACCAGAATGGTAAACTATATTAGTTGATTTCAATAACTGAGAGGCCTCACAGAGACAGGAAATATGACATAAGGTTCACACAAGTTGGGTTATTGGAACTAAAGCCTTCACATATAGCTTAATCCTTAAAGGCCATACCCTGAAGAAGAGTGAGCTAAAAATAAAAATAAATAAAAATCTATCTGTCAACAAAGGTATCCAAAAAAGAAAAGAAAAGAAAAAACTTCTCTGTCTTTACTTAGCATCTGCAGAAGAGGAAAAATACTGGTTCCCCTTGCACAAGTCTGAATTTAACTACTTATGTGATCCAGATAACCTTATAATGTAAAGAAGTTCCATGTTGGTAGAAATCAATTGCACTTAAAAAAAAAAAAAAAGACATGTTTTCCTTTTAAGACACATCTTAGAACAAGCCTCAGACGATTCTCATGGATTCTCATTCTCACATCTCAACAAATGTGAACTTGCCTTTAAAATTACATAACTGGAGTGGAGGGGGGTGGGAGAGATGGGGTGGCTGGGTGATGGACATTGGGAAGGGTATGAGCTATGGTGAGCTCTGTGAATTGTGTAAGACTGATGATTCACAGACCTAGGGCAAATAATACATTATGTGTTAATAATAAAAAACATTAAAAAGTAAAATTACATAGCTTATGAAGAAATAAGCTCTTTTGAGGAGGAATCCACAGAAATGAAAAAACAGCTAGAATAGGACTTTAAGAATAACAAATCATAGAATTCTCAGACTTAAAATACACTATAGGTTTGTTTAAAATATATAAAGCATTTAAAATGTTATGAAAAGATTATAAAAGAGCATGATACCATTAAAAATAATACATAGCAGATTTGAAGGAAACAAAACAGAAATTTCACAAATGAAAAATATTGCATTAAGTATAAAAACTCAAGGAGCAGGTTAAACAGAAGAACAGACAGAGGTGAATAGAGAATAGCAAGTTGGCAGATACCTCTAAAAAGGCTAAACAGAATGTAGTAGAAATAATAAGGAGATGGAAAATATGAACAAAAGTAACAGATCTGGAAAATAGAATAATAAGATTCAATATCATCTAGATGATATTAAAGAAAAATAATAGGAAGAATGGATAAAAAGCAAACATGGAAGAAATAATGAGATAGAATTTTTCAGAATGATAAAGTTGTGAATAATCTATTCATAAAATACATTACTAATGTCTATGAAAATAAATATAAACCCAGAGGTATAATTATAAACTTTGAAATATCAAGGAGAAAGAGAAGATCCTAGCAGTTGTAGTTAAATAACATATAAAGGAATGACAGGTAGATCAAAAGCCAAGAACAATAGAAGACTGCTGAATGGTATCTTGAAAGTGTTGAGTTAACATAATTATCAACCTAGAATATTATATCTAATGAAATTGTCTTTGCAAATAATTATAAAATAAGACTTTTCAAGGTAGAAAAAAATTTTTGGAAAAATTTAGATGCGATAGACCTTCAATAATTTAACATCTAAACATGATACTGTGGAAAGAAGAAAACTGAATTGGGATGCCTGGGTGGCTCAGTCGTTGTGTGCCTTCAGCTCAGGTCATGATCCCAGGGCCCTGGGATCCAACCCCACATCGGGCTCCCTGCTCAACAGGAAGCCTGCTTCTCCTTTTTCCACTCCCCCGCTTGTGTTCCCTCTCTCTGTCAAATAAATAAATATATCTTAAAAAGAAAAAAAAAAGGAAACTGAATCAAGGGCTAATTACAAAGATAAATTGGTAAGTGTAAATAAACATACGAAAAATGGACTGAATGAAACAAAAATAATAACAGTAATTATTTTAAGTGTTATGAACCAAGACAGAATGAAAAAAAAATGGGACTAGTCACATGTAAGACTGGAGGAGAAATCAGAAATGAAGTGCTGTAAGATCTCTGCATCCTTTTACAAGTAGAGATTAACTGGTTAACTGAGTAACTCCGAGTTTATTAAGTATCACTTACAATTTTAAGGATAGTCACTAAAGGACTATAAAGAATGTATATAAATGTGAAATTCTGTACAAGGGAGGAAATGGAATAAAAACAAGACAAACATGATATACAAAAAGATAAACAAGAAAGTAAAACAACTCACAGAAAAAGAAGGATAAACAGAAAACCTACAATATGTTAGGATTGATAGTACATGGCAGAAACAGCAAGGATGTATTTTTTTTAATTGCCTACAAAATGTACATGTAAAACTTAATGGCAAATAGGCTGCAATTAAAATGTTGAAAATTATATATAAGAAAATTCCTGGTTAAAAGTAAGTTAATGTGAAAAAAAAGTAAGCTTTTGTGTAAGCTAGTGTGGCTTTATAGATGTTAAACAGAATCTGACATCAAAAGAGTTTTTATGACTATAGAGATTTACTTCATAATTTAAAAAATGTGTCTTACTGGGAATCTCTTAGAATTCTAGATATTTGTGCAATTTATTCCTCAAAACTATTAAACCAAAATGACGATTTTACAGAGGACAAATACACAATCTTGTATGAAAGTTTGATACACTTCTTTTGGAAACTGAGAGCTCAAGCAAAAAAAACAAAAAACAAAAAAAACAACAAAAAAAAACGAAAGAGAGAGAGACTTGAACAATTTATAAGCCTGATGTATATGTATTAGTCTGGTCAGGTTACCATAAGAAAACACCATAGTCTGAATGCTTAAAAGTGGACATTTATTTCTCACAGTTCTGGAGACTGGCAAATCCAAGACCCAGGCGCCAATGGGAATGCTACCTTCTGAGACCTTTTCTTGTGCCTTGTAGTTGGCCACCATCTCACTATGTGCTCACATGACCTCTTTTTTGGGCACAGATGGAGAAAGAGAAGTGTCTCTTCCTTTTCTCATAGGCCAGTAGTTCTATGGGATCAGGCCCCACTCTTATGACCTCACATAATCTTAATTACCTCTGAAGGACCCTATCTCCAAATATAGCCACATTGCTTCAACATAGGAATTTTGGAAGGACAAAACTTAGTCTACAGCACTTCATATATAGAACCTTCAATTCAGCAATTATAACACATGAGAACATAGAAAACGGTTATTTAAAAATATCCAATGCATTGAGCCATTAAACAGTGCTCAATAAATTTAACAAATCTGTATTATTCATACCACATTCTCTATCAAAGTGCAATTAAATTAGATATCAATAATAAAAGAAAAATTTCTATACCTTTTGACATTAAAAAACAATTTTTTTTAGGATTTTATGTATTTATTTGACAGATAGAGATCACAAGTAGGCAGGGGAAGCAGGCTCCCTGCGGAGCAGAGAGCCCGATGTGGGGCTCGATCCCAGGACCCTGCGATCATGACCTGAGCCAAAGGCAGAGACTTAACCCACTGAGCCACCCAGGGGCCCCTAAAGAACAAATTTTTTAATTACTCTTGGGTCAAAATATTAGTTACAAAGGAAATTAGGAAAACTTAGAACTTGAAAGAGAATGAAAACATAGATGTTCTGTGTGTGATGATATGGACATCTCCTCTGAAACTTTGATTTCTGCAAAATCACCCACTAAAAATAACAGTGTATCAGAAGAAAGATAGATCTAGAAGTAAAACACCTAAAATTCATGCATTTTGTAAAATTATAATCATAATAAAATAATAAATCACAGTTAAAAACATAGATTTAGCTTTAAATAAATGCTATAGTAACTATGAAACCTTATTTTTTTTAAATCGGCAAACATAAGACATAAGGAAGCATTGAGCTAAATTAGAGCAAAGGGGAAATGCACAAAAATGAGGAATAATCACACAATAAGTAACTCCAGGGGAAAGAATTTGACTAAAATAAACCCAGGGGAGGAACATGAAGTGAACAGGTAGCACGTACAATACTGTGTTCACCCACAACTGGCAACATTCAGCAGTATTAGTGTGCTTTCTATTTTAGTGTACTTTCTGTTTTACTGCTATTACTTTTGGTGAAATAAAATATTGGCACGTTGACATTTTAAAAATGTATAATCAATGTAATGTGTGCATTATGCTGTCATCATTCTCTTATTTCCAAATCACACATAAATTAATTCTTTTTTTAAAAGATTTGTTTATTTGAGAGAGAGAAATAAAGAAAGAGAGAGAGAGGTTGCGGGAGCAAGAGGAGGGGCAGAGGGAGAGAGAGAATCCTCAAGCAGACTCTCTGCTGAGCCCAGAGCCCGGCTCAGGGCTTGTTCCCAGGACCCTGAGATCATGACCTGAGCCGAAATCAAGAGTCCACGCCTTAATAAACTGAGCTACCCAGGCACCCCATGAGCTAATTCTTATTCTAGAAACCTTTGTTATAGCAGAAGAGTCTTATGCAAAACTTCACTCTTGGAGGGGAATTAATAGTCTTTGCTATTTTTATTAGAAAACATGAGGAAATTTAGTCAGTATCTATAAAAGCGGGGTCCAATCAGGAGAAAGAAATTAGAGGAAGTTTTCTATGATTTTAATTTAAAGAGTTCTTAATTATGATAGGAGAGTTACTGTAAAGATAGAGAACCCTAAAGGGGAACAATCTTATTCCTAAGGGAGAATTTCTAAGGAAACACAAATTTGAAAGGGTGGTTCAAATCCTGTTAAAGGAGGTGTGGTTGTAGCCAATTAGATAACAAAGAAATATGCCAGATTGCCAAGCCAGAACTGGTCCCCACTTGCCAGAAAATCAGGAACACCCCTTTGGAGCACAGACAAATTGAGCAGGTGGCAGATTGAACAGTCACTGTGGATTTGAGAGATAGCGTGTTGGGCTCACAGCAGGAGGGGTATAGGAAATAAACCTCTAAGACATAAGCAAGCTGTGCTGACAGGTAGGCAATGGGAGATTGGTGGAGAGTGCGAAGGGTACAGGTAGGAGGTAGGGACTGCTTACGTTGCTACTGGAACCCGAAGCTGGATAAACCTCCCTCTGCAGAAATTTAGTGCTCTTCCTGCCTGCAGCTTGATCTGAGTGATTCTGGGTCAGCTACTGGGGATGAAGGTTGGGCAGCAGTTCCACTAAATGGCAAGCCCACTGAGGGCCCCAGCACAGTGCCAGTAGGACTGAGGGGAGGGTACAAGGAGCAGGGATCTTGGTTTAGGCACCATGCTGTCATGGTGTCCAGTCCAAGCTGTGTTGTTGCTGCCCAAGTTAAGAACTACAGAAAGCACATAGCAACCAATCCTGGAGAAAGCTGATCCCCATAAACACCTAGCACTAGGGATTCTGTGCAGACCAAGCAGTTGGGGAAAACAAATAACCAAAAAACAAAAAACAAAAACAAAAGCAAAAACAAAACACATCCTCCAGGAATCTTGTGAGCAAGCCATTTTGGAATGGCCCTTAAGGTTTTTCTGGCAGGCAAAGGAGAAATATTTATAAGGCCAAGCTCCTTTTTAAAAAAGCATGAATTTGGAGTTGAGAGGCAATAAATGAATGTTTACCATGTCATCCATCTTTCAAAACTAAAAAAAAAAAAAAAAAGAGAGAGAGAAAGAGGGAGAGAGAGAGAGAGAAATAAATCCACAGAACATAAAAGAAAGAAAATAGTGAAGAAAGAAGGCAAATTTAAAGAAATAAAAAATTCAATGAAAGGATCAGTAAACCAAAAGAATAGACTCTTGATAAGACAAGTAAAAGAGATAAAACTACTGTCAAGATTGATCAAGAAAAAAATTTGTGAAGGCTCTTTAAAAAGTTAAAATTAATAAGGAATTATAGCAGAGACATACAAATAAAATAACACTATAACTAAATTTAAAAAAGTAAGTTTGAAGACTTAAGGGGGGAAAAAAAACCCCTATCATCTAGGAAGATATAACTTACCAAAACTAACTTAGGAAAAAAGAAAAAAATTCTAAAAGCACCAATGATCATTAAAGAAATTTAATCAATAAATACAAATCTACCTTCCAACCCACACAAACACACACCCACACAAACAATATGAAAAGGGCAAAGACAATTAATTCTATTGGCATGTCTACCAAACTCACCAAAAAAAGAAAGAAAAGAAAACCACTCAAGTAATTTTACAAAATTAATATAAGTTTGAGTCAAAATCAGAAAAGAACAGTATAAGAAACAATTATAAACCAATTTCATTTTTAATATAGAATGAGGCTAGAACAAAATGGTTTGATTTCAGCTCGAAGACTGCCAAGAATGATGACCAAAATCTAATATGGTGACCTTCATTTCAGTGTCCTGTTGAACCAGTAAACAAGAGAAACACAGAATATTTGGGACAAAGACATGAGTGAGAAAATAGATATAGCTCTCCAGTTCTTGGCTAGTTTCTTAGCAAGTTTCTTCCTAAGTTCTGTTTTTAATGAAGAGAGGGCAGGAGCAGAAACTCACATCAAAGGAGCTCAAATCTTCAGCTCCCTTCCATTTATGCATTTAAAAAATGAGAGGGGTCATATCATCATCCGGCATCTATCTACTTATTATATTAAGCAGTTTTTAAACAACAGTGATTCAATTTTGTGTCATTAATGCATTATGTTTTTATTGAATTATTGGGTCTAAAAAAGACCATAACCCATTACAAATATGCATAAAAGTCCTAAAAATATATATATCTGCATATTGAAACCAGCAATGTATTTAAAAAATAAATCATGACCAGGATGGGTATATCTTAAAAGTGTTAGGAATGATGCAACATTAAAAGTTCTCATAACACAATACAATACATTAATAAAGGACAAGAGTATATTTTTTTGTCTATGCAAAAAGAACCACATCCTTTTAAATGAACTCCAATTTAAGATTTTTAAAAAATCTTATCAAACCAGGAATAGAAGGGAATTTCCTTAACCCAAGTAAAATGAATGTGCAAACACTATGGTTTGGTTAATCTGATACAAAATTCCAACCCCTTTCCCAATGCTGTCTTTCATTATGTAAGCTGGAAGCTTAACTCTCACTTTCCCAGTGTGCCTTGAAAGAGTTTTGGCCTAGGTAGCTGAACTTATAGCAAGCCAAAATGAGAGCGGGAGGAAAAAGTCTATATCTAGGTTTATTTTTACATAAGGAAAGATAATTTCTACGTGTTTGAGATACTAGATTCTTGTCATATTTTCTGTCACCTTACAAATGAACACATTCATGAGAGATCCAGATTATCTGACAAAAACCTATAATGATTTCCATAATTAATGTTGAAATTCTAGAATCATTGCCTTTAAAAATTAAAATTAAGACAAAGATGCCTGCCATTACTGCTTCTATTTAGCAGCATACTGACTGTTCTTGTCAGTCCAGGATGACAAGAGCAAGAGCTAAAATCTATGAGATTTGGGAGAAAAAAAAAATTGAAACTATAATTATCACAGAAAAACACCGATGGGATATGCAGGCAAATTATTACAATCAATGAGGGGTGTTAAGCCAGAATACTGGATAGAAGATTAATACACAAAACTCAGTTGAATTTCTATAATCAGCAACAGTAAAATGTGATTTTTTAAAGTAACAGTAATCTAGGAATCTAGATTCCTAGATCTAGAATCTAGAATCTCAGTAATCTAGGAATAGAGGGGAACTTCCTAAACTTGATAAAGTTTACCTGCAAAAAAAAACATACAGCTAAGATCATACTAAATGGCAACACATTTGAAACTTCCCCATTAAGATCAGGAATAGAGCATGAATGTCTCCTTTCACAATCTTTTTGAACATTGTAATGAATGACCTATCTAATGCAATAAGATAAGAGAGAAAAACAAAAGATATACAGATTGAGAAGAGAGAAATAAACCTGTCTTGGTAGATGACATGACTGTCTATGTAGAGAACGCAGAAGAATCAACAGATAAACTACTGGAACTAATGAGTGAATACCACAAGGCTGTAAGATACAAGGTTGATTTACAAAAGTCAATCGCTTGCCTACATATCAGCAATGAATAAGTGGTATTTGAAACACAAAACATGATACCATGCACATTATCACCCCCCAAGATGAAATACTTAGGTATAAATGTAACAAAATTTGTATGTATGAGGAAAACTATAAAACTGTGAACACATTAAAGAAGAAATAAATTAGTAGAGAGATGTTCCATGCTCATGGATAAGAAGACTCAATATTATAAAGATACTGGTTCTACTCAACTTGATCTGCAGAGTCAATGCAATCTGAATCAAATCCTACTGGTTATTTTTGGATATTGACAAACTGAGTTTGAAGTTTATGTGGAAAGGCAAAGACCCATAAAAACCAATACAATATTAAAGGAGAAGAATGATGTTGCTTACCTGACTTCAATGCTTACTATAAAGCTATAGTAATCACGGCAGTGTGTATTGGTTAAAAAAAAAAAAGAAGAAGAAGACATTGAAATAGAATAGAGAGCTGAGAAAAAAATCCACATAAATATAGTCAACTGATCTTTGACAAAGGATCAAAAGTAATACAATGGAGTAAGGAGTCTTTTCAACAAATGTTGCTGTAACAACTGGACATCTACATGCCAAAAAAGAAAAAAACAGAATATAGACACAGACCTTACATCCTTCATAAAAAATAAACTCAACATGGATCAGACCTAAATGTAACACAAAGAGCTATAAAACTCCTACATGATAGCATGAGAGAAAAACTAGGTGACAGTGGACATGTTGATGACTTTGTAGATATAACACTAGAGTTATGATTCATGAAGGAAATAATGGATAAGCTGGACTTTTATAAAATAAAAAACTTCCACTGTGTAAAAGACATCAAGAGAATGAGAAGACAAGCCAGAGACTGGGGAAAAAAATTTGTAGAAGACACATCTTCTAAAGGTCTGTTATCCAAAATATACAAAGAACACTTAAAATTCAACAATAAGAAAACAACCTGATTTAAAAATGGGTCAAAGTTCTGAAAAGACATCTCATCAGATAATATATGTAATGTGGGAAATAATCACAGGGGAAAAAATCCTTCAGATCATATGTCATCAGGGAGATACTAATGAAAACTGCAAGATACCACCAAACATCTATTAGAATGGCCAATAACCACAACAGTGACACAAAATACTCCCAAGTTTGTGAAGCAACAAGAACTAACATTCATTGCTGGCTGCTAGGAGGAATGCAGAACGGTATAACTTCTTTGGAAGACAATTTGACAGTTTTTTTTACAAAGCTAAACATACTCATACCATATAATCCAGCAATTATACCCCTTGGTAATTATCAAAAGGAGTTAAAAATGTTTGTCCACCCAAAAACCTACACATGGATGTTGCTAGCAACTTTATTTATAATTACCAGAACTCTGAAGGTGACCAAGATGTACTTCATTCAGTAGGTGAATGGATAAATAGTGATGCATCCAGACAATGGAGTCTTATTTAGCCCTAAAAGGAAATGAACTATCAAGCCATGAAGACACACATAAAATAAATGCGTATTACTAAATGAAAGAGACAAATCTAAAAAGGCTATACACCGTATGATTCCAAATATTTGGCATTCTGGAAAAGGCAAAACTACAAAGACAGTAAAAGGATCTGTGGTTTCCAGGAATTTATGGAGAAGGGAGAGATAGATAGGTAGGATTTTTAGGGCCATGAAACAGATCTGTCTGACATATGGTAGATACATGGCAGATACATACCCACAGAATGTTCAACACCAAGAGTGAATTCTAATGTAAACAATGGACTCTGAGTGATAAGGATATACCATTGTAGGTTCATCAATTGTAGCTAACGTACCACTATGGTGGGTTGATGATAGGGGAGGCAGTACAAATGTGGGGGTGGAAGGTAGATGGGAAATCTCGGTACCTTCTACTAAATTTTGCTGTGAACTTAAACTGCTCAAAAAATAGGCTATTTTTAAAAAATAAAACAGTAACTCTTGTGCTTCTAGCCATGATGGAATAAAAGGACTTAATCTGGACTTATCCTAGGAAACAACTAGAAAACTGGACAAAATATACTGAAAACTTGTTCTTAGATATTAGAAAATACATAGGTAAAACTATGATCTCTAAAAAAGGGGAAATGAAAGAAAGAATCCCCACAAGCACAATATCTCTCCTCCTGGAGAAAAAAAAAATATGGATTATGTGGATTATATGGAATGAAGAAAATCACAGTTATGGCAGGTATCACTATGAAGAGAAAAATATTTTCAGTTCAGTAAGTCTAAGGCAAGTAGAAGTTGCAAGGCAGAATTCCAGAGAGAGAGAAACTAGTCAACAAACAAACATAAACAGCTCCAGGAATCTGTATAAAAATCCCTTTGAGCCAATGGCTAACCACTAAATTGTACACACATACAATAAAACCCCATGAGGTCAGGTAATAATGGCCAGGGTGCTATTAGCTGCAGAATTCCCAGAACTCACACAGGAAAGAAAGGTATTCCTTGATGATCACTAGGACAGTCATTGGAGACTAATTTATTCCTGGAGTAAAAGACTACTCAATATCTACTCTATCAAATAAACAAACAAACAAACAAGCAAACAAAAAAACCAACCTAAAAAGGGTCAAGTTGATCCATGATAATAAACTGTCTTCTAAAAAAAAAAAAAAATCACCCTAATCTTTAAAGGAGAATTATAAAATCTGAGCTCCCAGCAACATAAAATCATAATATCTAGCAACCAATCAAAACAGAACAAAACGAGAAAGTCTATGATGCAGGAAATTATGACCCATGAGCAAAGCAATCAGTTGCATGAATACTCAGACACAAAGATCAAGTCATCATTAGCTTTATAATGGGCATCCATAAAATTCCACAACTAACATCTACTTCAGGTTGAAAACAGAATGCTTCCCTCAAGCTCAGAAACAAGACCACTTTATTTAACTATGAATAAAAAGGCATGCATTCAACATGAATAAAAAGGAAAGAGATGAATTTGTCTTTTTTTCAGATTTTTTGCAAACTGCTGGTGGAAGAGCAAGCTGGTACAAGAGAGTTTGGAGGTCAATTTACCATTTCATAGTATTAAAGGCACATGGTTTCTAATCAGCAATTTTTCCACTGTGGTATAACATGACCTAGAAAACGTCACACATGCACAAGGAGATAAACACAAAAATATTCACAATAGCTTTGTTGACAATAGCAAACACTTGTAAACTATCAACATGAGAATGGAAAATACTTGTGGTGAACTCATCAAATGATATATTATACAGCAGTGAAAATGAATGAATGAGAGTCACATTTGGGAAAAATAATAAAAAACATAATGTTGAGTTAAAAAAGTAAGTTGCCAGAATATGTGCAGAATATGATGTCAAATATGCAAAATGATATTACATATTAAACAATATACCCTTAATTAGTAAAAGAATGAAAACATGTAGGTTAAATGACACTCTAGGATAATAGTTACTTCTAGGCTTGATCTATGCAATGAAATCATGGAGCCACATAAAAGGGTTTCATCTATATTTGTAATGCTTTCCTTGGTAAGCTGAATAGTAGATTCAAGGGAGAATAGTGTATTATTTTTATATTTTTTGGAAGTCTTAAGTATATCATTATACAGATGAATAAGCAAAATAAGTAAAATACCATGAAACTATCCATTTGGATAAGGAAAAAATGTATTGAATGTTATGGCCTGAAGTGATTGTGCTGGCTTAGAGTTTAGAATGACAGATCTTAGGAGAATCAATAAAAAGTCTTTCAAGAATAAATCTTGAAAAATGTTGTTCACTATTCATGAATCTCTGGCTGTCCTTATTAACCTGCCAGAGGCTCTTCTCTGAAGAAGATAATCGAATAGTTTATCACAGGGAGTATCTCTCTCTAGGTTTCTATATCATATTGATTAAAATCATCTCCTAAAATATTTTTATTTATCCATGATAAAACTAAATTTATAGCCAAAGCAACACCTATTCCATGTGTAAGACCAACCTGGTTTATAGCAACATATGTATTTACAAAATGAGTATGTCATCATCAGACAAAAAGATATGTGTGTTAGGATACCAATTATCCTCTCTCCAAAGTTGTGAAATAGAAAAGTGTAGAAACTGGAATATAAACTGCAAGGTCCCCATGGGGCAAGCATGTATTCATTCCCTTAATTTCACTTTTGTGACTTGTGTAATAAAAAAGAACCTGCTACAATAATGAGATAGGATGTCCGTGCAGACTATAGCCAGTAGAATTGCCAGCTTCTGTATCATGTTCTCGTTGTTATTGTTCAACATATATTGTTCAACATATATTTCACTCTTATTCTATTATTAATATTATTATTTTCATCATGATAAGTGAACTCTTTTATCCTCATCACCTACTTCACCCAACCACCCCCCCCTACCTCGCCTCTGGTAACCATCAGTTTCTTCTCTAGAGTTAAGAGTCTGTTTCATGGTTTGCTTCTCTCTCTCCCTCTCTTTTTTTCCTTTGCTCATTTGTTTTATTTCTTAAATTCCACATATAAATGACATTATATGGTATTTATCTTTTTAGACTGACTTATTTCACTAAGCATTGTAGCTTCTAGCTCTATCCATGTTGTTGTGAATGGCAAGATTTCATTCTTTTCTGTGGCTGAGTAATATTTCATTCCATACCACCTCTGCATTTTTTTTAAAAAATTTATTTATTTATTTGAGAGAGAGAGCGCACATAAGCAGGGGGAATGGCAGAGAGAGAGGGAGAAGCAGACTGCCCACTTAACAGGGAGCCTGATGAGGGGCTCAATCCCAGGAACCTGGGATCATGACCTGCACCAAAGTCAGATGTTTAACTGACTGAGCCACCTAGGTGCCCCATTACCACCTCTTCCTTATCCATTCATCTATTGACAGACACTTGGGCTGTTTTCATAATTTGGTTCTTGTAAGTAATGCTGCAATAAACATAGGGGCCCATGTATCCTTTCAATGTAGTGTTTTTGTATTTTTTGAGTAAATACCCAGTAGTGCAATTATGGGATGGTAGGGTGGTTCTATTTTTAATTTTTTGAGGAACCTCCATATCGTTTTCCACAGCGGCTGAATCAGTTTACATCCCCGCCAACAGTGCAAAAGCATTCCTTTTGCTTCATATCCTCAGCAACACTTGTTTCTTGTGTTGTTGATTTTAGCCATTCTGACAGGTGAGAGTTGATATCTCATTGTAGTTTTTATTTGCATTTCCCTGATGCCCAGTGATGTTGATTATCTTTTCATATATATTCATATATGTTTTGGCCATCTGGATGTCTGTCTTTTTTGGAGCAATGCCTGTTCAAGTTTTCTTCCCATTTTTAGTTAGATTATTTGTTTGGGGGAGTGGAGCTGTATCAGTTCTTTATATATAATTTTGGATACTAACCCTTTATCAGTTACGTCATTTGTAAATATCTTCACCCATTCTGTGAGCTGACTTTTAGTTTTGTTGATCATTACCTTCACTGTGCAGAAACATTTTATTTTGATGTAGTTCCAATAGTTTATTTTTGCTTTTATTTCTCTTGCTCAGGAGACATACCTAGAAAAATGTTGCCATGGCCGATGTCAGAGAGATTACTGCCCACGCGCTCTTCAAGGATTTTTATGTTTTCAGGTCTCACATTTAGGTCTTTGATCCATTTTGAGTTTATTTTTGTGTATGGTGAAAGAAAGTGGTCCAGTTTCCTTCTTTTACATGTAACTGTTCAGTTTTACAACACTATTTGTTGAAGAGACTTTGTCATGTTTTAAGAATACCTATTCTTTGTGTTTAGAGAGAAAGTTAGTTTGACGAGAAGTATGCAATTATGCTTTAGAGGGTAAGTTTTAGCTACATTAAAGTAAAATCTAAATACAAAATCTAATACAAAATTCCTATCATTTAGTTTCACACATACATACACATCGTATAGTTGTAATTATAAAGCAATATACCTGATAGTAAAGTCACACAAAAAAATTGTGTGTATGGATGTATATAAGAAGCAGAAAAGACAAGACAAGACATATGAGCTGTCTACTTTGATCCAACCTGCAGAACTAAGCATGGCAAGATGATTTCAGAATTTCTATTTCCTAAAACTGCTTAGATGATACATGATCTAAAAACAACCTAAACAATTCATTCCTACTCATTCTTCAAAAATGAAGCTTAGGTAAAACCTCCTTGGAAAGCTCTTCTGGGCACCTCCTTCTTTCCAGAAGCTGAATCAGGCACCTCCCCAGCAGCTCCATTGTCCCCAGGCGTGCCTCTGTTATGCCAGTACCACCAATGCTCCTGACAGTCCTGCTGTGTCTGTCTCCCTGGGAGAGGATCTGATTATCTCGGGGTCCTCAACTTAGCCTCATGTCTGGCAATTAGTATTGACTCAAACCAATGTTTGTTACTCTAACCTATTTGTGCCATATATTCTAGACCTGTGTTCTTATGACTATACATCGAATTAATATTTTATCTGGAAAGACAAAATGTTTCAACCAAAAACCATGCCATTTCCCAACAATGTGTTACTATTTTATGTTACCATTTTCTTTTCTTCTGCTTCTCTAGCAGAGGAACCCCCATGGCATAACCAGAGACCAACAGACATTCCTCTAATAGAAATAGTAGTTACTTTTCTATTTTCAGGAACATTGCATTTAAAATATACTTTAAATGAAATTGGTGAAAGATGCTGATGATATAAGCTTCCCTTGATGCATATCTTAGCAACAGAGAAAGTACTTGATTCAGCATGCATTAAAATTTTATCTTGGATAATATTTGATGTAACTTTCATAATACACCTGGATTCTTGTTGCAGTAGGTATAGATACATGCAAGAACTCTGCATCTCAAAAAATGTAATAAGGGATACATTGAATTATGTATTGTATGAAAAGAAGTGACAGATGGTATTCAAGAGCACGCTGAAACACTGGTATTTATACAATAAGCATTAAATACATTTCTCTAGATAAATGAGGTTATTTGCAGGTATGACGCACCTAACCCTCAAATAATGGTTTATTTTAGGTTTGAGTGCATCACACAGCTTATTTTAGAGGCTGCATCTGTCAGAATGAAACTGATGTGATACAGAATTTCAGAAGATATCAGAAAGTTCTCCAAGTAAACCTAGAAATGTGGGAATACAAAAAGAACGTAAAACTAAAGCATAGATTTCTGTGGTGGTGGAAGAAAAATAAAATTTTTAAGAAGTGAACTTCAGAGAGAACTAAAGAAAAAGGTTTTAAAGTCATGGATGTAAGTTACTTAAAAAGCATTCCATGGATAAAGAACTCCACCCAAGTACAAGATGTCTAAATGGCAGTTGAGAATTTACAGTAATCCACGGAATCCATACAATTTACTTCAGATATTAGAAAGGAACATAAATTTCTTGAGGATGCAAATGATCTACTCTACATACAAAATGCAAAATCATCTTTTGCTTTGTATCTTGAAAACTCATCCTTTAAAAAAGCTAAGGGAAATGAATGAAATTTGTTCACTCTAACTTGTGTTATTCCACTTATTTCTTTTCTCTGCTTTCAGTTTTTCTCTTCATAAAGGAACTGAGTTCTTATTTCTTCAAAATACTGTTTTTTTCAGCACCTGTGAAAAGGATTAACTCCAACTTAGACCAAATACCAAGTTTCTTCTTGAAACTACCAAATTTTTATTTGGGAATTACATGATTTATTCATATAGATAGGAAAAAAATAATACATTATAAATATATTTGGTCATACTCTAAGAGTTCTGCATTTTAGAAACAGTTCTCATCAACATAAGGCTCACTGAGAGCCAGCCTGGTGTTTCCTTGGCACTCCGTGCAGCTATGGACCCCATTTCCAGACTGAACTATAAGTGCATCCTACTCTCTACTCTGTATACTCTACTCTATACTCTATCCTACTTTACTCATGAATCACTTACTGATACAGTAAAATCTACCCACTCCTTTAAAAAAAAAAAAGATAATATAATAAATTGAAAGGAAAACACTTAGTTTTCATTTGTGAATATTTTCAATGATGCTGATTTACAAATACCACTGTTTCTTTTTAAATATTAATTTAAGTTCTATAAAATATGTTTCCAAGTGTATCATTATCTTCAGAACATATCTTCAGAACAAAATAATTATATAAAAATCAACTAGCATGTTGCCAAAGAACAGAAAGTTTTTATGTATGCTCTAGACCTGCAGAGATGGGATGATTATCCTAAATATCTAAATATATGCTAAATTCTACTTCTGAATACTAGGGACAACAAACATAACATAGAAAAGACATGGGGAAATAAGAAACATACAATAAAATTTATGTATTCTGAACCTTAAAAAAAGATTATTAATGCACTGACCAAGCTCCCTCATTTTAACATGTTTCTATTCTTGCTTATGATATCCACATAAATAGCTGAAAACACTAATTAGGTACACGGATTTATTTTCCATTTCTGATGTGTACTGTTTCCTTCTTTGAAAAATAAAATGAAGCATTAATTCCACTGAGCAGAAATCTATATCACAAGAATCTTTTTTTTTCCTGTTCACAACCATTGTTTCATTTTGTGTTAAAGGAAGGAAAAGGTAAAATATGTGAAAACAGTGCACAGTCCAACTGATGTATGGTAAACCTACTAGAAGCATTGATATGAGACCAATTACACATATATCAAATTGATAATCATAAAGCAGCCAATGATTAAGTATGAAGGATAGAGTAATTTTGGAGGACTCCTTCAATAGAAACATAAACTGAGGCAGACATAAGTGGCAGGAAAATCACAAACTGCAAAACATCTATCTCTAAATTTTCAAAGGATGTACACACATTACATATCGCCCTAAAACATAATTGATCTGGGCTATCCAGCATTTTCAAAAATTGGATATTTTGGGGGTGCCTGGGTGGCTTAATCGGTTGAGTATCTGACCCTTGGTTTCAGCTCAGGTCATGATCTCAGGGTTGTGAAATCAATCTCCAAGTGGGTCTTGTGCTCAGCATGAAGTCTATTTGAGATTCTCTCTCCCTCTCTCCTTCTACCCCTCCCTCTGCTCTTTCTCTCACTTTCTAAGATAAATAAATAAATCTTTTTAAAAATTTGGATATTTTGAGGACACCTGGGTGGCTCAGTGATTTAAGTCTCTGCCTTCGGTTCAGGTCATGATTTCAGGGTCCTGGGATAGAGCCCTGCATCGAGCCCTGCATCGGGCCCTCTGCTCAGCGGGGAGCCTGCTTCCCCCTCTCTCTCTGCCTGCCTCTCTGCCTACTTGTGATCTCTCTGTCAAATAAATAAATAAATTAAATCTTTTTAAAATTTTGGATATTTTGTATGAGTCCATAATTCTGATTGTTATTGAAAAATCAGAATAGTGATTACACTGGGCTTAAATCCCCAAAGGCAGTGGTTTTCAAAGTTGTCTGGACCAGCGGTATCAGCATCATCTGTGAACCTATTAGAAAGGTTCTATTAGAAACTTTTAGAAAGGTTCTATGTGAACCTATTAGAAAGATTATCTGACCCCACGCCAGAGCTACTGAATCAGAAATGGGAAGGATGGAGCAGAGCAATCTGTATTTTAGCAAGCCCTCTAGATGATTTGGATTTATGCTGAAGTTTGACAATCACTGCTCTATGACAATAAAAGGCAGGGTTTTGCTTTGTTATATTTTGTTTTTTAATGACAAAAAAGTGTTGCTTTATGCAATCCTTTTGTTTATTTCTGCTTTTACTGAGATGTTCATAGGGTTTGTCTTCCTTAATCCGTGAACAGTGTGAACTATTTAATTGTTTTCTACTATTAAATTATTCTTTTGTATCTGCTTGGTTATTTGGATAGTTTTCTAGTTTGGTTTGCTAATAATATTTTATTTGAATATTTCCTCTATGTTATTAAATGACCTATCTGATAAAGTTTCTTCTTTATCTAGTTTTGTTATTAAGCCCATAAATAAGGTAAGATTTCTATTTCTTCTTTTTTCTAGAATAGCTTGTAAAAGATAAAGATGATCCATTTGTTGGAAGTTTTATATATCCTTCCCATGAAGAAAAATTGGGCTTTGTAATTTTTTGGATATACGGTCAACCTCCATTGAATTGATTGCTGTATCTTTGAAACTGCGAATCATTAAAACTTATCTTTAACCCCAATAAACCCCATAAAATTATTTTAACTCCAACATGAATATTCAGTGTTTTTAGAGTTTTAGTGAATATTCAGTCATTCTCAGGCATGCACAGAACTTAAAAAAATTTTGGTCACCCAATGAGAATGTTCCTATCTCAGGTCAAACAAGGTGACGCTCTGCTTTCTTGTTCCCAAGCTCATATTGTACACAAGTGTCTTTTTTTGTGGTCTATTTGGTGCCATGTTTTTCACATTTTTGTACTTTTAGCTGATGATTGTGTTGTTTAAAATGGCCCCCAAATATAAGGCTGAAATGCTGCCTTCATGTTCCAAAGTGAAAGAAGGCTGTGACGTACCTGACAAAGAGGATATGCGGGTTAGATAAACTTCGTTCAGCATGTTACAACATTTTTGGCTGTGAAGGTTCAATGTTAATGAGTCAAGAGTATATATTATATTATAAATGGCATCTTTAAGAGAAACACACATAAAGTAAGACAATGTATTCACCGGTTGGTGAAATAGTAGTGACCAGAGGCTTGCAGGAATCTAACTTCATATTTTTCTTTAGGAATATGGTTCATATTTCTTCATTCAGTGTTCACAGTGACTTTATAGAATAAATACATCTACTGTGAATAATGAGAATTGATCATTTTAAACTACCAATTCAGTTTCGTTAATGGCTGTAAATCTAGAGGTTTTCTCTTTTCTTTTTTGAGTCAATTTTTCTGAATTAAATTTATTCTAAACATTATTCATTTCATAAATTTGTTTTGCTACTGTAAAGATTTTTTGAATCTGGGATTGTGTCTTTTTTCCTAATATTGTTCAATTTTGCTATTCATTTGTTTTTGGTTTTTTTGAACCGATTTTATCAGATTGTTTGTTTTTTTTTAAAAGAGTTTATTTATTTATGTGACAGATATAGATCACAAGTGTGCAGAGAGGTAGGCAGAGAGAGAGAGGAGGAAGCAGGCTCCCTGCTGAGCAGAGAGACCGATGAGGGACTCGATCCCAGGACCCTGAGATCATGACCTGAGCGGAAGGCAGAGGCTTAACCCACTGAGCCACCTAGGTGCCCCTGTTTGGCTATTTTATTTTAAACTCTTTGGTTTGATTTTATAGAACCTCCATTTCCCTCTATTTCATTCTTTTCTTTTTCTTTTTTATTTTTTTAAAGATTTTATTTATTTGACAGAGAGAGAGATCACAAGTAGGCAGAGAGACAGGCAGAGAGGTGGTGGGGGCGGAGTGGGGGGTGAAGCAGGCTCCCTGCTGAGCAGAAAGCCCAATGCAGGGCTTGATCCCAGGACCCCAGGATCATGACCTGAGCCGAAGGCAGAGGCTTTAACCCATTGAGCCACATAGGCACCCCCCCCTTTTTTTTTAAAGATTTTATCATTCTTTTCTTTTACCTCTTTCCTTCTACCTGTATTGATCCTTGTGATTTTTCATTTTCTAAGCTTGTGAGTTGAATATTACATTTCTTGATTTGTCTTTTTTAACATATGAATTTAAGTGTAAAAGTGTTTGTGTTCTTTATTTTGCGAATTTTTACTTTCCTTGTCATTCAGTTATAATTATTTCATAATTCACATTATAATTTCTCTTTTTTTGGAGTATAAATTTCTTAGAAAAGGTGTTTTTTGCTTGATTTAAATTCTAAAAACATAGTAATAGCAGGGTTTTTCTTCCAATTTCTAAATGCATTGTTTTGAGATTATAAAATAAGGAATGCATAATTATGATTTTGCAAATACTTATTTTGGGTTCTATTGTTTGCTCAGTTTTCATAAATGTTCCATGTGTTTTGGAAATGAGTGACCATTTTCTATGGATGCAAGTTCATTACATATCATCAAATTAGCTTATTAATTATGCTGTTTGAATTTCTAATGTTCTCAATAATTGGTTTTGTTGGCTTGGTCATTCATTGTCAGAAAGAAATGTGTCAAAATCAACCAATAAGATTATGGATCTGTCCATTTATCTTCTTACTTCTGTCCATTAAATATATTTTTTAACTAATTTAATTCTGCATTTACAATCATTGTGTTGCTTTTGTAAATGGAATATTTCTATTATTATATTTTCTAACTAGTTCTAATTTTAGTTCTGTAATTGAATTTTATTTTTATCTGTATATTAAATTTATACATAGCCATCTCTTAAACTTTTACTTGTCATAGTGTTTTAACTGGTTCTTTTAGGTTTTCTAGATAAACACTCACTTTTCTCTTATAGCAATGGGTCCTTTTTACATTCTATTTTTAAACCTCCTGCTTTGTAATCCTGTCTAATTGCATGGGCTACCACCTCCATAACAATGTTAAATAATAAAGATGATTGTAGATATTCTTAACTTGTTCCTGCCTTTAGATGCTAAAGCATGGTGCCAACTTTTGGTTAACACATTATATCACAACTATGAAAATGTCATATATTCTAATTTTAAGATATTACAGAAATGTATGTCACTATTTTATCATAGTGTGAAGATGTTTATTCATATATCATTATACTTTAGAAATATGAACTGATTTTCATAAAGATTTAATGGAGTGCCCTTTTAACACTACCTAAAAAATTAGGGGCTGTGGAGTGTGGGTGGATGTGTATTATTTGCTTTCTGAAAGTTCCTTTGTTTTTACCATAGCAACTGATCCGTTTGGGTTATGGAACTTAACTAAGATTAGTTTTGTAATTTTTATGAATAATCCATGTGCATGTGAGAAGGTAGTGCTTTCAAAGGTATGGATTTTTGCATATGCCTTGTCATTATGTTATTTAGTATGTATGTGGATGGTAACATGTAAAATAAAGCATCTCATTACTAATGTGTTTCTATTTTGCTTTGTATTTCCAGCAGATTTTTAACTGTTTTATTTTCCTTCCTGAAATGTTTTTTGGAGTTACTTTTCCCAGAGACTATTTCACTCATAGCATGGAATGAATGTGACTATTGCAACTGTAGTATTCATGGAAATAAGACAAATTTTCTTTCAAAACCTCTGAATTCCTGATAAATACAAAACAAGATGCAGACTACACAGAAACCATTGTTTAATAATTGTTCAATAACGGGTTTTTTAAAAGACCTATAATGAATGTATTGGATTATTCTCAAAGGAAAGAAGGATTTCAAAGGCCAAGAAATAAAGAAGATATTATTTTGGTAGCTTTAGGTCCTAGAAATACAGATAATGCCTTTAGTGAGTTGTTCATTCTTCATATTCACCCTAGTTCTCTTCACTGACTATACCAGAAACAGGATTAGATTCAGTCAACAATAGTATTTGACAATGTAAAAGGACCTTAGTTGATCAGTACTTAACTGGGATACATAGCTAACTAATTATATGTTGATCTGAATCCAACAGAATTAGACAGGAAGACAAAGAAATATTCGTTGGTACTAATCTCTATTCATATCGAACATAGAGGCGCCTGGGTGGCTCAGTCAGTTAAGCATCTGCCTTCGGCTCCGGTCATGATCTCAGGGTCCTGGGACTGAGACCTGCGTCTGGCTCTCAGCTTCAAACTCTCTCATTTTCCCAATATGTTCTCCCTCTCACTCTTCTCCAAACTAAATAAATTTTAAAAATCTTTTAAAAAATAATTAACAAAAAAATTGAACATAAATAGTTTGGATTAAGTTCCTAGATGGCTATACATATATTTACACTCAGGTTGGCCCAGAAATTATGTCAGTTGGCATCATCACTAGGCTTCTTATAAGAACATCACTTGTGTTCTGTGCTCTTATTTCTTTACAGTGAGGCTCTGTGTTGGATGTTAAATCCTCCCTGACTTTCAAGAATGAGAAGTTACTACCCTCCGTCAGGTTCCTGCTACCTCCCTACAATTGCTACATTGTATGGGACTTTCCTAGCCAGATAACTGTTATTCTTTTCCTCAATGCCGTTGTCTTCCCATAAATCAGCAAGCAGAAGGAACACGTGCGACAAAAATTATGTCTTCCCTAAAGCCCAACTGTACCAAATTGCTGTTGCATTTAATTGTCACTGTATGAAAAAATGAAACCCAGAATCTCTTGTGTGTCTTCCTCAGCTATGCCATCAACCTGCCTGTCAACCTATTTTCAGTCAGGAATTTACAGTATATCTTGTGAAGATTTCTTTACATAAATATTTTTCTTTTCTAATTTTGTGCCATATTTTTCTCCTTATTTCCTTTTTAAACCCTGTTTCTCAAACTGAAAAACCCATTCTAGCTTGGCACATTAAAAACAATTCAACAGATGTTGCACCCATCACTGCATGTTTTCTGTTTCTACACAAGAATAGAAAGTGAGTCTCTGTTGATCTTCGCTTAATCCCAGTACCATCACTGCCTTCCTCAGAGTGTATTTTCTTGCTCATCAGCCTCACTGTTTAGCCAGCTGTCATGAAGATACTAAATTACTTTATTCCATGTCACTTTTATACCCATCCCCTACCTGGCCAAACTGTACAATGGCTGTTCTGATTCTTTTTCAGTGTAATTGTCTAAAAATATTGTCACTGGTTTTTAAAATTTTTTTTTTGTCTTCTATATTCTGTAGTATTTTCCTCTAGTGTCTTTCCTGGGCATCTGACTTCTCTGAAAGAGAAAACACAATATCTGAAGAGAAATAATTCCTGGTTAAGATTTTCCCACATCAAACTTTCGCAAAAACTTGATAATAGTATTTATAATTCACAATACTTAGAATTTATATAATTATAATACAAGCTTGTTTCAATTTAAAAGTAAAAACAAAGAGTAATGAAACATTTACATAAACATAAATTCCAATTTTGCAGATGTTTCGTTGGTTCAAGTCACTATAAACATTCACATGATTACATGAATCATTTAAATCATTCAACACGTATTTATTCAGTTTGCACTCCCTGCCTTACACTTCTGGTAGGCACTTGAGGAACACAGAAAAACTGTAAGATTCCTGCTCTTCAAGTGTTTGGCTTCTAGTCAGTGAGACATAAATGAATATTCTGTAAACAACTGGAAAATAGCATTTATCTTTGAACATCCTCTATGTAGGTAAGATTTTCATTACAAAGAAGCAAAAACTGTAATTTAATTGCCTAAAGGTCCATCATCTACCAGTTTTTTTTTTTTTTTAAAGATTTTATTTATTTATTTGACAGACAGAGATCACAAGTAGGCAGAGAGGCAGGCAGAGAGAGAGGAAGGGAAGCAGGCTCCCTGCTGAGCAGGGAGCCGGATGCGGAGCTCGATCCCAGGGGGACCCTGGGATCATGACCCGGGCCGAAGGCAGAGGCTTTAACCCACTGAGCCACCCAGGTGCCCCAATCATCTACCAGTTTTAAGGCTAATGTGTCCTTCAATACCAACTGTGAATTGTGAAATGTAGTGTAAAATGCCACACTTCAATGCCAATTTAGTACATTTCCACATAATCAATGCTCTATAAAAATTGGATAAATGAAAAACTGATTGAATGAATATTGTTATGATTCAGATATCATTTTTCTACTAATCTTCCATAAGAATTTATATCAGTGTTATTTACAAAAATTGTTTTAAACATACTAGTTTTACTTTTATCTTTGTTTTGAACCATTCGATTAGGAACAGCAAAATAGGTCCCTAGTTTAAATATTTTGTATAATTAGATGCATCATAATCAAAAGTTAGCCTTGTCTTATAGCCAATTCAGTGACTTCAATTTAATAAAACTAGTCTTAAACTAGTCCTGAAAGTTTAATAACAATTATTCTCAGATACAATATAAGAAAATAGATCCCTTGATTTTCTTTCTTTCTTTTTTTTTTTTTTTTTAGTAAAATCCATTGATTTTCTTATGTGTGAACATACTGAAACTGCAACTCTATCTATCCTAGCCAAAGCTAAGAATGTTGGGAGAAAAGAAAAAACCATTCTTTAAACTTTCAAACTATGAAATATAATTTATTTGTATCATTAATAGAGGATCCTTCCTTTGTATGCCTTAAATCATTTAAGAGCTTATGGTATTGGTGATAGTTATAAGGATGTAAAACAGAGCATTTTCCGGCAAAATATAAATAAACCTTGAAGAGTAGACAAGATTCTAGGTATGTTCGGGCTACAGGCAAAGCTGGAAGGGGTTTTGTGAGGAAGAATTGCTGAGTTTCAGAACTTTTTAGAAATGAACCTTAAACACACAAATCTTGCTTCTAATGAAACAAATTATAGTATCTTATTGTCATAATGCCTACCTTGAAGTATTGGTCAGGAAGACTCACACATTTTTTTTTCACTCAAAAAAAAAAAAAAAGATTTATAATTGAATCCTAATAAGATGTAAAAGAGGATCTGACATATTTCTAGCCCATGACTGGATGACCAGCTTCAGGGATGATGATCCCTACCTGGTCAAACATTGGACTTCTTGGATGATTTCTAAGAGCCTATGGTAGTTTGATAGCTCTCCCTTTCATTAGAGTTGTATTTGCATAGCTTGAAAACATGTTAATTTGAACAATATCACTTAGTTTTTCAGCAGATGAATGGTCTGACTCAGTCAGAAGAGTGAGGTGCCTTCATACTTGGAGAATTGGTTCCCTGTTAAAATTCATAATCTAAACTCAGAAAATAGCCTTCAAATGTCTTTAGCTAGGATGCTTCCACAAACACCTACATTATTGAAAAACCCACCTACTGTGTCCCAGGACCATATGTTGACCAGTGTTTGTGGAACAAAGGTGTCAAAATGGCAAGTTGATACTGCAAAATGACAAATTCAGAGATGCAGCTGGAAATCAGGCTTTTAAGCTATTGAAAGGACCATTGATTTTGTTCTGAGAGTAGAAGGAAGCCACTGTAAGGTTTTGCAAAAGAGAATTACTTGATATGACTTACTTTTTCAAGGGTCTCTCTGTTAGGGTCCATTATCAAAGGAATGAGACTGAGACAAGGTAAAAGTTATGTAAAGCTTTATTCTATGCCAAGTATTAGAAATCAGACTGATTGGCCAGGGGAATGAGACTGAAACAAAGTTAAAGTTATGCAAAGCTTCATTCTATGCTAAGCATTAGAAGTCAGACTGACGGGTCGGGGCCGCCTCTGAAGAGAGTGACCCCTCCCAGTCTTACAGGCTACCTTTTATTGGGTAAAACTGCAACCCATATCTTGGTATCTCAACCTACCGGGTTTGTGTATCTCTTGCTGATTGGCTAGTTACAATCAGCAAGTGACTTGTTATTCAAGATTACCCCATACCAGGAACAGTTACAAACAGTATTTTCTGGGAAGGCTTAGTCAGTTAACATATTCAGTGTGAATAATAAGATTGTCATCCTTACCAAGATGGAGTCATTTTGGTTTGGGCAAGACCTTCTCACTGTTACAAACAGTACTTCGTACTGATTAGATGTCTCTATCTGGCCTGACTCGTCCTTGTATTCTGGGCTCTGTTATCAGGAACTAGCCAACTACATTTTACTGGTTTCCTGGACTTGCTTCTAAGTAAGTTTTTCTGGGGGGGGAGGGTCAATTTAAGTTTACTGCACAAACAACAAAATGGCTATTTAACCAAGATGGAGTCTCTCTGGCTAAATAGGTCCTTACACTCTCTGGTGGCTGCATACAGAACCAGCTCATTAAAATACCTGTTAATGGACACCAGTATAAATTAAATCCAAAGTTCTCTACTAAGCCATCATTCTCCCCCATCTCTTCACATCATTAATCACATTTAAACATTGTCCAGGACTGGAAAGACACATACAGCAAACTCAACCTGCGTAGGTAACTGATGGCCATGCATTAAAGGGACTATCCACAAAGTTGTGTGCAAGCTTAAGTGAAACTAACAGTCAGTGGTGAAATCACCCACAGTTAGAAGTAGCAGGGTGCTGGGGAGCCTGGGTGGTGCAGTGGGTTAGGCATCTGACTCTTGGTTTCAGCTCAGGTCCTGATCTCCGGGTCATGAGATTGAGCCTCCACATCAGGCCCCACGCACAGCATGGAGTCTTGCTTGAGACTCTCTCTCCCTCTCCTTCTGCCCCCACCTCTTGCTTTCTCTCCCTCTCAAATGAATAAATACATCTTTGAAAGCAAAAGAGAATTGCAGGGAGCTGTTACCCCCCTTAGCTCAGAAGGGCAAAGGTGAATGGTGGTTACCAGAACCCAGAGTAATTCCCGTAGCTGTAGGAAAGGATGCTACAAAAGTTACATCTCTAAGCAGAAATACAGACATTCTGCAGCAACCTGCAGCAAAACTCTTGTTTTGAAAATGCGCATTTGTTCCAATGTGGTTAATATATTAGGGAACAATTTGAGCACTACTGAATTCGATGTTTGCTTATGCACAATTTCATCCACAAGAAATACCAAATGAACAGAGAACACTGCATAGCTGAACTGTGCTGAGTGGGAAAACACATACGTACACATACACACACCAAATATCTACCAGCTGTGTGTTATGAGGCTCGACTATCCACATCTGGTGTTACAGCTTTCCTTTCAATTTTGGATAATCGTCCTTCCACCACTTTATAATAACTCACATTCTGCAACTTTTCCAATGCCCCTTCTATAAGCAAACAAGTCCTTTTCAAGGTAAAATGCCACACCTATTACAATGTGTGTGTGTGTGTGTGTGTGTGTGTTTTAATCACTTAACATGTGTAAAACTGTGCTATAGTTTTTATTAGGTTCCCATCTATCTCCCTGCGTGTGTGTGTGTGTGTGTGTGTGTGTGTGACTGACAAGGATTTTGAGTGCTTTCCCTGATCCCATTTTCCCCAAAGCCTTATAATTTTAATTGCATGATTTGGCACAGTGTGGTGATTTTTAGGACCTCAGATTTTCTGATATAGCAAAATGATTGTAAATACCCAGATCTCACTCACTTCCCTCCTTCCAGTTTCAACCAATTCCCCTTACTAACCAAACCCAACAGGAAACGGGGTGGGGTGGGGGTGCTCACTGATGTACTCTGAAAATGTCAGCCTCCAGAGGTACAGAGTCAGGTGGAGAAGGGTGGAGGGTAGCTCTGAAAAGGCAAACTGAAAGTGTGCAGCACAGAAACCTTCTTTAGTTTAAAAAAAATCGTCTCTTTTGATTTCTAGTGCCTTGCTCAAAATGTGGTCTAAGGGTCAGCAGCTTCAGCATCTTCTGGAGGCACGTTAGAAATGCAGCATACCAAGCTTCTTCACAGACCTACAGACCTACCTAATCAAAGTCTGCATTTTAACAAAATCTCTTGGGTAATTTGAATGCACTTTAAGGTTTCAGAAACACTATCTCAAATCTTATGTTGGTTCTTCTATCAACCTACCTCATTAGCCACTATCTTGCTGTTTCTTTTTCTAGGTCTCTTTCTCTTCCAACTCTATAAAACTTTCGAAGGTGTGATGGACCACAACTGGCCCATAACCTGAAGAAATTTCTGTGATGGAGTGAACTTGGGTTTCAATCAGATCCTTTCCATCCTCATAGCTGGCTCTAAGAATACTGCTGAAAGGGATATAACATCTGTCTCCAAGCAGATCAAGACCCACTAGAGGCAAGCTTAACTAATTCATGCTGACTCAAATACCAGATATCGTCTATCAGTTTGCAAGGAAAATAACATGAGACCCTTACTTTAATGAAAATCATGAATCGAGAGTTGTTAATGGACACAGATTTAAAAAATTTTTTTAAATAGCAAAGCCTAAGAAATTCAGTTGTCTGTGAATTCTTCATTGATTAAATTCAGTAAATAACTATCTTTACAGGTTTTTTTTTAAACACCTGCTGGCTGAAAACAATATAATCTTTACTTTCCCTCTCCTCCATCAGCTCTCCCAGAAGACTCTTCCTGTCACCTATCTTCAAGTCCTTAGGGTTATGTTTGATTTATTTCTTTTTCTTGATCTCATTCTTAGAAGCCAAATAATCATTGAAACCTAGCAATGCTTCTCTCTCCATACCTCTTCTATACTTATCATCCTTTCCATTCCTGTTTCTAATTTTCTGGTTTACATTGTATCACCATTTACCTAGGGATACATGAATAACCTAAGTGGTCTTCTTAAATGTATTATTTCCTTACAGTAGTTAGTTCCACCCAAATCTCCATGAGAACATCATTGCTTCCAGAGTAAAATTCATGTCTGCCCTAATATTTATGATTTCTGATAATCTGGTCCCAAACTAGCATTCTGACTTTATGTTGGAACCTGCACAGTGTTCTTCACATCTCCAACACCAACATTAGATGAGGTCACAAGTCTCTATAAGTGCATCCCTACTCTGCGTAGGAGCACTTTGGAGAACTCCCCAGCATTGGTCTATTGTGTGCCTACCTGAACTTATTCCTTTCATCCTGCTCTCCAGAACATAGTCATTTTACTACAGACATGGTTTTCGAGGCTTTGATTTTCATTTGTTTTTGTCCTTGGAGTTGTTTTTGGGGGTACCTCTTGATTCCATGCTTCAAGGTCATAGATCATGCTTCTAATTCCTTCAGGGCTCAACCCTGAGAAACTTCAGCTCAAGTCACTGTACTAGAAGCCCTATTTCTGGTCCTTTCAACTTCTCTATTCCCTTAACCAAATTTGTTTCCTGAACAGATCTTGCCCCATTTTACCCTCCATGAACAGAATATACTCTCCTTTCTTCTGTGAATCCACAAATTGTATCCATCTCCCAAAGACCTTCTGCATTTCACTTTCTCCATCAAGGATTAAATTCCAGTCTTTTTAATTTTTTATACCAGTCTTTATTTTCACTTAAGTCTCCTATAGTTTTATAATATCAGGTGAACTTTTCCTGAATTGCTTAACTCTAGTTTATGCCTTACCTCCCTAACGAGGCCAGAGACAAAGTACAATTTTCCTTTTATGCCTTACAAGTTTCGCGTGTGCTCAAGTATATTTGTTGATGGAAGCCATAGCATTTTCTCTTGTTTGTCTAATGGAAGAAGAGGTTTTTTTTCTTAATGAAAAAGATAGAGCAGAGACACTGTGAAGGTGCCTACAAATACTACAGATACTACCCACATGCTGACAGATTCACAATGCTTTTAAAAGTTGCCATTAAGGATCCAATTCAAGTCTACTTTTCATTAAATGTTAACCCCATAGTAATTTCCACTTCCGGTGTCCATTCTCAGTTACATTGTCTCTATTATGCCTTTTAACTTTAACCATTAGAGAAGAGGTTAAAAAACAACCATAATTAAACTGACACTGAAAAGTTATTAACACTGCTTTTCAGTTTAAAGCTTTCTATCTTAAATATACTCAATGTGTTTACTGCTTATCTACTTTACCTAATTGTCCATAACTTTATTCCACTAACGCTGTTATTCAAATGTATATGCAGATACATGTGTGCTTTATATATGTATATTTAATTTTGTATGCATGGGTAAAATAGAAAAGTAGGTACTTCTAATAAGTTGCAGTGAGCTTTAATATAAGAAATATTTTAAAAGATTTTCCAATATTTAGAATATTTAGATTTAAAACAAAGTTGGAATGGGCTTCTAACATTAATAAAGTTAATGTTAAAAATAAATATATGATTGGTTTTTATTTAATTAAGAAAATCTCGGGGCACCTGGGTGGCTCAGTGGGTTAAAGCCTCTGCCTTCGGCTCAGGTCAGGATCCCAGGGTCCTGGGATCGAGCCCCACGTCAGGCTCTCTGCTCAGCAGGGATCCTGCTTCCCCCTCTCTGCCTGTCTCTCTATCTACTTGTGATCTCTCTCTCTGTCAAATAAATAAATAAAATCTTTAAAAAAAAAAAAAGAAAATCTCATGTAATGTTTACTATGGGGCAGACGTTTGCCTAATTTACAAGTATTAACTCATTTAATCCTTATAACGATACCATGAACTGGGTATTATTATCATACCCACTTTACAGATGGGAATCAGGCATAGCTAATTCATGGCAAAGACAGGCTTCACACCAAGGGTTTTGGTTCACCTGGGCTCTTAACCATCAGGCATTGCTGCTTCTCTCATGGAAGAGCAAAATAATGTTACAGGCTATTTTGTGTGTGTATACAAGTTTGAACTATTCCTCTGTCTATATCCAGAGACATTTTTCTAAATACAGAGAACTATGTATTAGACAATGTAAACTTGATGCTCATTAGAGCTACATATACTCACCTTCATCGACCTAGGGAATCCTGTTTGTCCTGATAGACTTCTCATCAGTCCTCTCAGTGAGTTTCTGTTTTGATTTTAAAAGTTGTTCTATCAATAGTCTCTTCTGTATGAATCTGGGCACATTTTAATAATGGTTCATTCTTTAAATTTAATTTTCTATGTGTATTAAAGTGAGACACATGCATAATTATAAAAGTCAAATATTTCTATAAATATTTTAAATTAATGACAATCCTTTTCATCCTTGATTTCTATCTCCCAGAGATAATCATTTTCAATTCTTTTTAACTATTTCTTTCAACATTCACCTCATTTTTAAGACACCTACTTAAACTATTATTTCTTTTTGCTTATTTGCTTTTGGTGTTATCTCTAGACTCTTGTGATAGATGAGGAGAATTTGTGATTGTGGGCCAACTTGGGGAGTGGCAGGCTCCACTCTAAGGTAGTGATGTAAACTCAGACATCTAATGGGGGTCATGATAATTAGCATCTACAGTATTGTCACTTTTCTACTTTGCTTATCCAAAGAAAATCTCTTAATATTTTGTAGGGGGGGGAAGTAGGGAATGCACTGAGCATATAAGCGTGGATAGCCCCAGGGGAATGGCAGTCGGACAGTTGCATTTTTTTTACTAAGTAGATTTTTACTGAACTTTTTTATTTTCAGTATAGTACCAAAATACTCATCTGGCCTAATGCCAAAACCCCAGATTCCCTCTTACCTAACCCATCCGGATCATAAATCTCTAGTCTGCTGCCAATGTTGAAGGAAGTATGGTTACCTAATTATGTTGAAATCCCAAGAGTCTTTGGAAAAGAAAGTTCCATTACAGTTGGAATAAAATCTAAACTTCCCTTTATCAAAATGATTTTCCAACCACCTAATCTATAATTGTACATCTGAATCTATCATTGATCTTATCCCTTCCTCCCTCTCTCCCTCCTTCCCTCCCTTCCTCCCTTCATTCATCCCTCCTTCTCTTCTATGGGGATGTAAACTTGCTATGGTCTTATAAAGCAGACCGGTACCTAGAATAATATTTGATACATAGTTGCCACTCAATAAAAACATTTTAGGGCGCCTGGGTGGCTCAGTGGGTTAAGCCGCTGCCTTCGGCTCAGGTCATGATCCCAGGGTCCTGGGATCGAGTCCCGCATCGGGCTCTCTGCTCAGCAGGGAGCCTGCTTCCCTTCCTCTCTCTCTGCCTGCCTCTCTGCCTACTTGTGATCTCTGTCTGTCAAATAAATAAATAAAATTAAAAAAAAAAATTAAAAAAAAAAACATTTTAAATGCATGTTGGTAGAGAGAAAACTCACAAATTGAACACAAACTTCCTTTACCAAGGCTTTGCAGATAATCTTCTTCCCTAGCTGGGGGAACTAGCACATTTAAGGGGTGATAACAGGGTCTTTAGAACCAAAGTTTCTAGCTACAACCTAGATTCATGACTTACTGCCATGTGAATCCCTTATCTATAACATAGGGATGATAGCAATAATACTAGCCTCACAGAGCTGTGGGAGGATTAAATGGCCTCCATTCAGAACACATTCCTCAAATGTCAGCATCCTGCCTTATCCCTCCTGGCTAGGAAAAACTTAATTTCCTCCTCCTGTGTATGTTGAAGTGGGCGTGTTCTCAATCTTTTCTCTCTCTGTTTGCTGGAGGGCTGTGGTTTCACCTGCTCAGTTCTGGATCCCCTCCAGCCCTCTAAGGGAAGTTTCTGCTGTTGCCACATTAGTTTTTTGGATTTCAGCGTTGCAGAACTGGCAGAAAAGGTCAAAACATAGAAAAGTTATAACTGTGCTGGTTGACTGTAGAGAGAAATACAGCAGGAATAAAAGAGCAGCCATGATCTGCAACGGGCTACGGTGCTAGCGGAGGAAGAGGAGGACAAACCGGCTCCAGAGGAGTTAGGTTGGGAGGGGAAGTGTGTATTTAGGGGCAGAGGAGGAAAGGCACAGAAGGGAGAAAAAGGTCAGGACAAGCAAAAGAGTCCTCTAAGCTAATATTGAAGATAGCTAATGTTTATTAGGTGTGTACGATAAAATAGTTAAGCAAATCTCATTTATTCCTCATAATAGGAATAGTAGGAGGTAAATACCATATAGGTATAGCATTTTAGAGAATAGGAGACAACCTGGAATTTTCATAAGCTTTTCTGTGAAGTATGACTCCTTTGTTTCCTTCTACCCAAATAAAGAAACAAGGAAATTCTTGTTTAGACTATACATCTCTGAAAGAGAGATTACTCTGAGATTGACTCATATAGGTCACAACTTCGAAAGATGACACATGTAGCCAATTTTACATCGATTTCTCATTCCTAGGTATTAGCTATGGATACGACAGACCCTCCCTTTGTATTCAATATTGGAAATTCTTTTATTCTACAGGAGTGAAGGGTCTAATTTTAAAAGGCTCGAAATACAAAAACACCCAGAAGATTGTCTCGAATAAATTCTAAGAATTAATCCACAGTCATCTCTGTGGTAGGTATAAAGATTAAACAAAAAGAAAAGTTGATGTTTTTTTTCCCAGTAACGTGGGAATGTAATTATTAAACATAAATAAAAGATCCCATATTTTAAAAGAAAAAGAAACCATACAATTCAAATTCAAACTTTATTTCAAATTAAAAAATTTTAAGATCTAGTTAACTGGTGTTTAATTAATTTCCCTCTTATTGTATTTTCCCTGATCCTGAGGAAGTCAAAACTTCATTGATAATAATATTTCTTCTAGGAATCCTGTGGCTGGATAATAGCATTAGTTAAGTGGGTTTGCAATTCCATAAATAGATTTGTACTCACTTCAGAGAGTCAGAGAGCATACTCTAAAATACTCTGTATACTTGTCTAGTGAGGGGTCCCTCTGTGCTTTGACTGCCCACTGGTAGTCTCGTTCACAAGCTTCATTATTTTTGCTTTTCTTTAATTGAAGGAGTAAAAAGCTTTAGGAATTTTAAGGGCACTACTATCCTTTAGGCCCATATGTTATCTTATTAGGTTTGGCTTTTAAGTGTGTTAAATTTTCATTTTCATTACAAAGGCAAACTTCTATCTCCTTGGATCCTTAAAATCATGTGACTGCACTATTTTAATTCATGTAAGCATAAAATAGCCCTTTTATTGCACCATTTTCAGATTATTGAGTATTTTTCTGTAAGTTGCCTTTTCAAGACAATAACAAAAACAAAAGCATAGATTTGCATAACACTCAGTTTCAAATTAATTTCATATCCCTTGTCTCATTTCTTTTCCTTTCAAAGCTTTATGAGGTATGGAGGCTGGTATTATTTTCCACACTTTATAGATCATGCAACTGAGATACAGAGAGTTTAATGCACTTGCCCTAGGGCATATAGCTAATAAATGGTAAAATAGAACTACCACCCAGGTCTTCTCTTTTCTGCTCCACAAAATAATAAATCATGTGTGTTTTTTCAAGCCTTAATTTCTATTGTAACCAGGTTTTTACTATTAGATTGGACCAAATGTTTATCTGTTATTATTATGACTAACAGTATATTCTAATGGTGAGCTAGACTTTGGAGATACAGTTGCCTCGATTTTCTTGTTTGTAAAAGGGAGATGATGACGGAATCTAACTCCCTGTGTTGTTGTGGGAATAAAAGGAGTTAACCCAGGAAAGGGTTAAGCAACCTTCACATGGACTGACCAGGGTTGAAAGCCTGGCTCTTTTGTACTGCCTGTGCAAAGCTGGGACAGTTTCCTCCTCTTCAGGAATCTATAAAAGAAGAACAGCCTAGCTCACAGATTCTTGAGAGGATTAACTGACACCATGAATGCAAAGTTCCAGTAGAGCTCAGCTGTCTCTGAGTGGTAGCTGTCACTGCTATTGTTCTCCTAAGTGCTAGTCCTTGTCAATGTCACCACTTGTTGGCTCCACTCTGCTCGTTATTAAGTGCTGTGATTCAGGATTTCCTCCACTCACTTCATTAATCAACATGATTAGTTACTTTGGAGATAGCTGTCCAACTAGATAAAACAAAAGCCCCTCACTTTTTTCATCCATCTTTTCCCCATCTTGCCCATGGGAGGGAGTAAGATATTTTTTATTTTTCAGAGACCCTAATAAAAATAAACGTCGTCTGCTCCAACCACTGGGTTCCCACAGCACTTAGTTTGTACCTCTATAATAGCACTTGCTTTTTTACAACAAGTTTCTATCACCTTGAAGTCAGGTGCCAGCAAGCTGAGTGGAGTTATGGATCCAGCCAGCTGTGTCCCAGGGAACAGGGCTCTGCCCAGAATTTCAGGACCTTGTGCCCATGCTGGCAGTTAGAGAACCAAGAAGCAGTTACTAGAAGCAAGCCTTTAGGGGTGCCTGGGTGGCTCAGTCATTGAGCACCTGCCTTTGGCTCAGGTCGTGCCCATATTGGGCTCCCTGCTCTGCAGGGGACCTCAGCTGTATTCCCTCTCTTGCTCTGTCTCTCTCTGTCAAATAAATAAATAAAATCTTTAAAATTAAAAAAAAAAAAAAAACAAAAGGAAGGAAACCATTATGTGGGTATAAGATCTACTGCCTGAGAAAGGGTGACCTAATTCAAAGAGAATGCAGTCAAATGGCGGACACCAAGATCTTAGTGTGAGTATGGGAGAAACTGTTGAATCAGGCATTGATGCAAAACAATCTTGATGAATGAGAAAATTTCAAGTTTATGAAAGGAAGGCAAACCTGGAGAAAGTGAGCTAGAATTCAAGTGGAACCTGATTAGACCTTTATGTGCCAGCTGCAGACAGTTATAAGAAAAGATGCAAAGAGGGAGTAACGGTGTCCCATTTCATTCTGGTTTTTCCCGTGTTAAACATGAAATGAAAATCCCCCTTCACAGTCTTGTCAAGCCCACCAACAACTGCTTCTTAACCCATCACGGGAGGGTTGTCATATTAAGTCTTTTCCTCCCAGGTTATTAACAAGATCCTTCCCAGCCGGTGGAGCTAATGATTCTCCTGTGTATCGGTGAGAACAGGACCTGGTTTCTTCAAGCGATCCCACACACTGAAATAAGAAAATGCTCTTAACTGGGATAAAATTCCCATGGTGGAAAGGTTTTCTGTCCGTGCATTTTGTTGCTGTTACTGTTTTCTTTTCTATTTTTTACTCTGAGTTACAAACCTCCATTCGCAAACCTGTCATTGATTTCCTCTGTTCTGTGCCTATCTGACTTATTTCTTCCAACCTGTCTGGAAAGAATTCACCCTTTTAATAAGAGAACATTTGCCAAAGATTTCCTTTCACCTGCTCCTCCGGCATGGACATGAACTTGCATTTGCAGCACACACAGCCAATGATCATCCAAAGCAAAAATACATGCACGGCACATAACCTATAGATCACTGGAACAGGTGCCATCATGCTCAAATGTAATGGGTCTCAGGAGCAATTCTTCAGCTCCCCTAATGTATTTCTCCCTATAAATTGTGTGGGAATTGCCTCTTTGCAGCACTTGTTCCCAGACAGAAGGCTACTTATTACTTACTTAAGACTCGTCTTCTCCTACTTGTTAACTAGCAAACCTGCTGTGGGTTAGCTTTAAACAAGATTTTAACCCTATCTCTAGTACCCTCACCCACAGAGACAATCCAACAGAGCCTTGCAACAGATTTCACCATCTCTCACAGGCTTTTGGTCTGCACAGTAACTTCTACTGCCTTGCTTTCTTGCCTTGGTATCCTATTCTCCCATGATATACAGAAATTGATACTGGAAAAGACTATCAGCATGAGATAAATAGGTTACAGTTTTTGTCATTAATTACAAAGGAGGCATGGGTATGATGCAAGTGTCTTCTATGGACTGGAATGTGAGGTTGAGAGAATGGTACTGAAAGTAACTCCAAGGTTTTAACTCAGAAAAGCAAGAGGATATCGCTCACGTAATATTAAAATTGTAGACTATTCTGCATTATTCTAGTCATCCCAGAACTCTGGAGCCTCCGTTGTTAGCTGAGAAGTATAGTGTTATATGAAGAAAGTCCAGGAGTCTCACTCAGTGGACATCCAAAATGAGCAGCTTAACCCCATGTAATTTTTTTTTAAAGATTTTATTTATTTATTTGTCAGAGAGAGAGAGGGAGAGAGAGAAAGCACAGGCAGACAGAATGGCAGGCAGAGGCAGAGGGAGAAGCAGGCTCCCTGATGAGCAAGGAGCCCAATGCGGGACTCGATCCCAGGACGCTGGGATCATGACCTGAGCTGAAGGCAGCTGCTTAACCAACTGAGCCACCCAGGCGTCCCCCATGTAATTTTTCTAAGAGTATTTGGAGCATTTTTGTTATTGTTCAGCTAATATTTATGTCATACTACAGAAAAGCCATAAAAGCTACTGCCTTACCAATTAGTATGTTGATTAATTGGTTTGTTGAATATGGGTGTATACATGTATTTGTGTGTGTGTGTGTAACCTATCATCTCTGGTTCTGGCTCTACAGTCTCTCTCTATATGTACATACATATATGTACCTATCTCTAATACTAAATATGACTTATGTAGCTTGATGACTTTAATTATTTTAAAAATCTGAACATTTCTCCCATGGTCTGCCATTTTTAAGAGCCAAGCATTAGTATTTCTTCCTTTAATTCTTTAGCCCCTTCTCTTATTCTCCCTTCCCCTTTTTTTCTTTCCCCATCCAACCTCATCCCTCTTCTACTTACCAACCACTACAGTTCAAGAAGACAATGATGTCTTCTCAGTCACAAGCTTCCAACTTGAGAATCCCAGCATTTTTGAGCTTCACCGTCTCCAAACCAGAGAGGCTCACTTCCCTTTTAGGAACTTGAGTTAGAAAGAAAGAAAAGATGCACTTTTTAAAAAAATTTAATTTTACTTTTTTCAGTGTTCCAAGATTCATTGTTTATGCAACACTCCCAGTGCTCCACGCAATACGTGCCCTCCTTAATACCCACCACCAGGCTCACCCAACCCCCCACCCTCTCCCCTCCCAAATCCTCAATTTGTTTCTCAGAGTCCACAGTCTCTCATGGTTCATCTCCCCCCTCCAATTTCCCCCAGCTCCCTTCTCCTCTCCATCTCCCAGTGTCCTCCGTGTTATTCCTTATGCTCCACAAGTAAGTGAAACCATATGATAATTGACTCTCTCTGCTTGATTTATTTCACTCAGCATAATCTCCTCCAGTATAGTCCATGTTGATACAAAGTTGCACTTCTAACTAAAGCTACCATTAACTGAGTGTCTGGAAAAAAAAAAAAAAACCTTATAAACATTGTCAATAATCTGTTTCCATAAACTCAGAGAAACAACCACTTTCATATCTAAATCGTTTCATAATCCAAAACTAATGTCTGCTGATGCTATTAAGTTGTTAGCATCTTATTGATTGCTTGTTCTGTGTCAAGCGTTGTGTTAAGCAAAATACGTTATTTTGTTTAATCCTGGGTATGATGCTGAGATTAGTGTTAGTAGTATTACTGTCATTTCTAAAATGAGGAAATAGAGATTTAGGATGGATAAACAACTTACCCACAGTCAAAAAGCTAGTAAAAATGTAGAATTGAAATTCAAGTCAAACTCATTTTAAAACGCATGGTTTTAACCCCTGTACTCTAGTGCTTCCAGGCCCTTTTGAAGACTTACAAAATAATTTCTGAGGTAAAGATGAAAATAAAATCTTGACTAAATAAGATAAGAGACTTTATTTTATTTTATTTTGCCAAACTCTAATTTACAAATGGAGCATAAACCTACTCCTTTTCTTTTCAACAGAGTTCAGCAAAGATAATAAAAACAAGGAAAATTATAATGATTTGTTTGGTCATATTTTAAAGCAACTTCTGACATTATGTTATTTTGACTGTTAAATAATTCTGTAAGAACATTGACATTTAATTGCATACTATTCTTATACCTAAAAATTAATAAATTTTAATGTATAATTAATAACTTTTAACTTTTAACCTAATAATGGCTGGTCCACATTTAGTTTTTTTTAGAATTAGGGGCAGTTCTATCTCTAATGTTAGCAGGACCATAGAACAAATACACTCACATACCATATTTAAATATTTAAAACAATACTAAATATTTAACCACTAATAATTTTTAAACTAAATATCAAATTGATAAATTATTAGATATATTATGTTTACCCTTCTTCCTTGACAAATACACCTTTTTATAATAGCAAAACCTGAAAAATATGTGCACAGTTATAGTTTTTATTTGGCTGAATCTTTAAAAAATATAAAAAGATGCCTAAATTTAACCATTGGTACTTATGTCTTGGTGTTCCTTGGTTAGCTAATAATGTTTGGATATGTAATAAAGTACAGATATACATAATAAATAATATATTTGTTACATAAATTTTATGTTTATTTATTTCACCAGGAGAAACACTGTTTTTTATCATTCTGATCATGATTTAACATAATTTGTCCTACCAATGGGAACAATGTAAATAAATAAAAGTAATGTCATTTTCAAAAGTATACAAAATTTATATATACTTCACCAAATGCTGCCAATTTTTTAAAAGATTTATTTATTTATTTTGGAGAGAGACAGAGCATGTGCATGAGAGGGGGAAGGACCAGGGCCTCCAGAAAAGGGAGAGAGAGAGAATCTCAAGTAGATTCCCTACTGAACACAGAGACTGAAGTAGAACCCGATCCCATGACCCTGAAATCATGACCTGAACTGAAATCAAGAGTCAGTTGCTCACTGACTGGGCCACCCAGGTGTCCCAAATACTGCCAAATTTTTAATTCAAAATTATTTTTACATCTTCAAAAAAGTTTTTTCTTATAAAATATTGTGTCACCTATTACGATTATAAAATATATATTAAAATTCATGAATATGGAAATGTAAATCCATTGCTTAAATCTGATATTTAATTTTTTGAAAATCGAATTAAGTCATTACTTTTTCATAAAACCACAACTATTCTCAATCCTTGCATTCAATGCCTTCTTACTGACAATGTAAAAATCTGATGTCACAAGACACCTCAATTACCTCTACATCTATGTATTGACAAGTTTCAGAGGAAATACCAGCAGTGTCTTATTGTAAAAATTCTTCAGTCATCATGTGCAACTGTTGTAAATTTTGCAGGTTCATTAACACATCCAAAACCATGAATTAAAACAGGAAAATAAGTAAAATAAGTAACTGTCATCACTACTGAGAAACAATACTTCATTATACTGCAAAATCTATTGCAGGCAAGCTATCTGGAAGAAAACATTTGACAAGTTAATTAATGTGTCTTTTCTGCCAATAAAGCACTTCTGCCTCTCAAATCCTTCCTGTACTATAAAGCAGTGTCATTTTCTGATGTTCAAAGGCATAATCCTTAAATCTTCACCACATCTGGAGGCTGTCTCTTATGATATCTAGGACATGAGACTGAAGACATGGAGAAGCTTTTCCCTAGAGCCTGAATAGAATTGGCCACAAGAATAGATGCTTAGGACATTAGGCCATGCTGTACAGTGCTTAGTGGCAGATCTCAGGTGACAGAAGTAGTTTTTCTTTTGTTTTTGTCTGTGGGGTTGTTTTTTTTTTAAGATTTTATTTATTTATTTGAGAGAGAGAGAGAGAGAGAGAGAGCATGAGTGGGGGGAGGGGCAGAGGGGGAAGCAGGTTCCCCCCGAAATGTGAGGCAAGGTTAGATCCCAGAACCCTGGAATCATGACCTGCTCCAACAGCAGACACTTAATGGACTGAACCACCAAGCCACCCCCGTTTTTGTCTGTGTTTTGTATTTTTATGTGTGTTTGAGCTGTGCAGAAATATGTAAACTTGCCAGCCCAGGGAAGGGGACCTTTTGTCCAGGTCAAGAGTTTAGGGTCCTTAGTTATTTTCAATGTCAGAGGAGCATCTGTCGAAGAAGCAGCCAATTCCAAATGCTTGAGAATCCCTCCATGTTGTTTCAAATTTAATTAAGCCAAGGCTTCTACATACGATTTACTTTTGTCCAGTTTGTTTGGCAATGGTATGTAATATTTCTTTTTTTTTTTTCGGTATGTAATATTTCAAAACTTATCTGTACTCAGCTATCCCAGAAGAGTAAATCAGCTGTGTAGAGTGTCCACAGGGTCCTGTCTAACACTGGATAATCAGACTAAAATACACTTAAAGCATAAGGAAAGAAAAGAAAGCTGCACATCACTGTTTCTATGCAATTTTGTTTTCCATTATACCAATAAAGCTCAAAAATACAAAGCCAATAAAAGAGATTTTAGGAATAGAAACTACTCTGAAGATTTTGCAAACAAGTGCTACAAAAATTAATTTAAAGAAGATACCCATTCTCCATTCCAAGAGTGGAAGATTTATATTCACCAAAGGAAATCAAACATATGTCAAATTGCTACTTAATCCTTGTCCAGGCAGAATTCAATCAGGGCAAGGTGTCTTATCAAATTGCTGTGATGATCTATCGAAATTATGAATATGACAATTCCCATAACAGAAAGAAAAATGGGCTATCAATATATATAAGAATATATGGATATTGAATGAAAGAAACAAGTTACAGAATTTCAGAATCTAAATCATATTAATAGAACATGAAAAGCTTTATGTTGATACAGAAGTTCTTTTAACATGTGTGCATGTGTATTAGTACATATGTATATATTATGTATACGTATATGTGTATATATGTACATATATACATACATACATACACATAACACACACATACACAATAAATATGTTTGGGTATGCTTGGATAAATTTTATACAAACAATCTGAATTGTATTCAAGAAACAGTGAAAGTAACTAAACAGATAAAGGCACTGGTTTATAAGAAAAGACTAAAATAAATAAATATATGAAGTTTGGAAATAAAAAGAGTAAGAGCATAATTACAATATGCAATATCTCAAAAAAATTGCAGTCATGACTATGAAAGATGTCTTAATTTGCAAAGTAAAATAAGAACAGTATATGAAATTACAGGACTTCTTTAATTATCAAAAATATTTCTTGGAAGTTTGAAAAGTAGGAAATAGAATGCAGGGAAAAAGTCTTTTGTGAAATGAGTCACTGACAATTAGGGACCTATATACACTATCACCAGTTCAGAGCAGCAAAATATTTCTGCTAAATGTTTCCAAATCTGAATTTCAAGAAACCAGAAGGAAAGCATGAGTCATTGAGATGCCCTGCTCCAGAATTCCCTCATGTTTTAACTACCACAAAATCCAGTTTGCTAAACTCAGAGAAGAATAAAAACATCTGATTTTCTATAAGCATTTTTTAGTGGAAACTGGCAGTTGTAATTGTTTAACTTCTCTGTATTATGCATCATTTGTACCTATACCAGAGATTGCCATGCACACTGAGGGCATTTCAAATTAAAAAATAATAGTAATATAATAAATGGAGTTTCTTTTCTAATCAGATTAGAAAGCTATGAGACTGTTACTCTCACCCAATCAATAACAACAAAAAGTTAGATAAGCTATAAAAATCATAGTTCTTAAAACTCATCGAAGAGTTGGGGATACAATGAAAGTTAAACAAACTCATATCCAGAAAGTGCCAAGTCTTTCATAGAAGAAAAGAGACCCATGGCTGCTGAGAAAGAAAATGCCATGAAAGTGGGATGGGGTGGGGGTGGAGGGGATAGGTAGAAATTAGATACAGATTTAAAGAATTATTAATGGCAACACGTAGGCTGGCGTGGCAGATTAGAACTTGGAGGAAGCCCACGCGCAGACCAAATCTGCACCCACCTTCCAGTTCTTGTTCAGGAGTATTCACCAAGTATAAGCAATAATACCCTAAAAACAGGGGAAGGTGGTGTCAAAGAATGAGAGCTAAGAGATAGCCCCATTGGAATGTTCAGGGTCTTTTTCAAGTGCCCATCTCCCTCAGAGGAAGGTAACTGGGAAGGAAGCAGAGACAAATTTATCATCTGAAAAAGGCAGGAGAGGTCAGAGAGCGCGCACATACACACACACACACACACACACACACACACGTGTGCAGACAACAACAGGTCAGCTTTCAATTACCAAAGCTAAAGAGAAACCTTTTTTTTTTTTTTAATTTTTTTTAAATTTTATTTATTTATTTGACAGACAGAGATCACAAGTAGGCAGAGAGGCAGGCAGAGAGAGAGGAAGGGAAGCAGGCTCCCTGCTGAGCAGAGAGCCGGATGTGGGACTCGATCCCAGGACCCTGGGATCATGACCTGAGCCGAAGGCAGCGGCTTAACCCACTGAGCCACCCAGGCACCCAAGAGAAACCTTTTTAAGGCATTCTGCATCTTCACGGAGTATAGCCACAGTGCTCCAAAGCCTGGGAAAGAGGTAACAGGAGTAACAGATCTCTAAAGAGATCACCCATCAATTCAGAAACCATTGGGCAAGATTGGAAAAAAAAGTCTCCAAGGATCTAGCAATCTGACAACCAGGTTGTAAACTATGTAGATATCCCACAATTTCAAAAGCTGGTGGCTCCCGCTTTGAAGCATAGATAGCTCTCTGGAGTCTGGGCAGTGCTTTGGCCCCAAACTCAGCAAAGAGGAAACTCCTTATTCCATCCTCAAAGTTTTTGAAAACAATGAAAAACAAAATTAAACTAATGTCGAAAGAAAGCACAAACCCAGCTCAACTAGATCATATTGACTCAGTCCTGCTCTAGTAGCTTATAATTAAAAAGTGCCCTTTCTAAAAGCAAATATATCTTAACATCAGTTTCTTCTACTTATTATATGAAATGTCTGGCAAACGATGAAATATCACAAGGCAAACAAAAGGCAAAATATATGAATGGACAAGAGAGGAAATAGTAGAAATAGACCACAGATAGCTCAAACATTGAGATTATCAGAGAGTTTCACATAACCGTGATTTTAAAAAAGTTAAATAACATAGTGACAATGGTGGGTAACAGGTATGAAGAATTGGCAAGTGTCGGCAAAGACATGAATTATAAAATTATAATTATAAAAGAGATTGAAATAAAATGTTACATGTGTAAAGTACGATACAGAGGCACCTGGGTGGCTCAGTTGTTAAGCGTCTGTCTTCGGCTCAGGTCATGATCCCAGGGTGTCCTGGGATGGAGCCCAGCATTGGGATCCCGGCTCAGTGGGGAGTTTGCTTCTCCCTCTCTCACTCCCCCTGCTTGTGTTCCCTCTCTCACTGTCTCTCTCTCTGTATGTCAAATAAATAAATAAATAGATAATCTTTTAAAAAAAAGTATGATACAAGATGGACTTACAGGCTTCTGGTTATGTAATCATTAAATCAGGGATTAAGCATAGAGCATAGGGAATAAAGTCAATGGCATTGCAGTGGTGTTGTATGACGATAGATGGTAGCTACATTCTGGTGAGCATAGCATAATCTAAGAGTTGTGGAATCATTGTGTTGTACACTTGAAATTAATGTAACATTGTGTGTCAACTGTAGATCAATTAAAAAAAAAAAGATGGATTTAACTTCAGCCTTGGCAAAGCAGAGGGAAGTATCAGTGAACTAAAAGCAGATCAAAAAAAGTTTCCTAGCAGACACTAAGAGGGAAAAAAGTACAAATAGGAATTAAAAAGAACAGAGTATCTGACATATGAGGAATGATATCAAACAGTATAACATATAAATTGTACAGCCAAAAAAAAGATGAAACAAAGAATGGGACAAACTACTACAAGAGATAATGACTGTTGTAATATGGGTATGTAAGATGATACCATTATTAGGGGGAACTTTTCTGGACTTTTTATAATTTATATACCCTGTGAATCCAGATATTTTACTCCTAAACACTAGGTAGAAGAAATGAAAGTATCTGACCACCAAGATATTTCTGTAAGAATTATTATAGCCATCTTGCTTATAAGAGCCAAAACCTGGAAACAAACCAACCAAATGAATGAACAAACACTGGTATATTCATATAATGGAATACTGCTCAGCAAAAAATGATTGATGATGATGATGGATGATGATGATTATAAATTGCTGATACATGTAAAAACATGGATGAATCTTAAAATCATTATCTCGGGCAAAAGAATCCAGACACAAAATAGTACACATTGAATATCTGCATTCATAAGGAAATCCAGAAGAAAAAACTAAGGATGGATTAAAAAAAAAAAAAAAAGTCAGAAAATGACTTGTCAAACAAAGAAGGATGGGAGATGAATTGACTGAAAAAAAGGCCCATGGAAACTTTCCACGAGTGATGTAAATGTTCCATATCTTGTTTTCAAAGTTGGTTACAATGGTGAACCCAATTGTCAACGTAATCAGTAATCGAGCTGAACAATTGAGATATGTGCATTCGATTGTATAATAATTATATTACAATAGAAAAAAGATAAAAAGAAATTTCTTCAGGAACATTATTATTATCAGTGGGAAACTGTAATTCTTGCAGAAGAAAAAGTAATTTGACCAATGAATAAAAGGCTTTCAATTAGGGTATTTTAAAATTGTCTTTGATTGCTGTTTGCTTAGTCCCCAGCAGACTTCATATTCGTATCTCCAGCACTACAATAAAATTTAAAATAGGCTCAACAGACACCCCAAATTTGTGAATATTCTATCATTCCAAGTGCCTGGCACACATTATTTATTCAATAAAAGCTTATTAGGGGCATTTACACTAAAATAAGGAAGTACAGGCCCTACACTAAAACACCTGGGTTAAAAATAATTCTAGCCCTCAGAAGGTTCTAAAACCACATTTTCCAGCAATAAATTTAACTTCCACATTTTCCATTATGTCCTATTTTCTTTCTTCACCACGTATTTTTAACGACTCTTTGCAAAACATGCAAACAAAATGCTTATTTGAGTATCAATTTCTGTTGATTTTTCTGTCTCCTAACTCAGGAAACAAAGTGAGAGAACACACAAAGTAGCAATCCAATACATTTTTTATTGGTCCTATCAACAGGCTTTCAGACACTTGCATACTGGTGATTGAATAGCACTCCCTCATAGCTGGAAAATTATCCTTTCTCAACTATAGTTACTGTTTAGAAGAGTCATTTGTGGAGCAGTGAGGAAAAGAAAAAAAAGCCATTATACGCAGCTAGAGAAGTGGAAAGAACTCTGTTGTCTTCACGTTCAATAAATACTTCTTGGCTAACTTGAAAACTATCTATATGGTACTACCCACTGAAAATCTGCACCAACTTACTTTTTCCATTTAGAACAGAAATTCAGATATCTCAAGGATTGAAACAAGAATGGCAAATCTCCTCCCTTCCCATGCGTGTAGAAGACATCAATATTAATCACCATACTCTATCTTACTGAACCAGATACAGCTTCAGAATCTCTCATGACAGCACTGAACAGCCACTACCATCATGGATGGTGAGATGAAACTATCTGCCATCCTAATTCTAAATTTCCATTGAGTGTGACCTTGCTTGATCTGGATTCTATAGCTATAACATGAGAGAGTAATATTTATGATTTAAATCAAGGAGTCAGGAGTGCAGCACTAAAACCATCATAACATCTTCTAGCTTCAAAGGACACAGAGATCATGTGAGTTAAAATGAATTACTATTTGCTAGGCTTTTTGAGTACATTTGGTGAAATAGGCTGAACATGAACAGTGAGGCATTATTACTTTCAAAATGTATTTATTTGCCCACCTCTAGCAAACTCGAAAAAAAAAAAAAAGAACCACAAGTTTTCTAAAATGATACATAATACTAAGTTTCTCTCAAATATCTGGAATGAAATTAAAATCAAACCTACTTGTTTATGGTATCAAAGAATTCTGTTTTCTAAAAATTACTGCTTAAGCACTGTTTCCTCCTTGGAGACCTTAATCATGCCCACCCCAAATTTACAATGTTAATATGTACTGTTGATACAGAAAAGTCTACTTTCTGAATAGTTTTTGTTATATGTGTGGCTGATTAATCATCTCTAGTCTAATTCCTTGCCACTTTAAAGCCGAAATTCTTTTACCTCTAAGGTGACCTGTTTACTAGATTATAATAGCCCTCGGGTCTTCTCAACTAGAAACAATCCTTGTTGCAGATCAGTTTACTAATGCCAGTAATTGTTAATTAAAAATGCAGTGGTCATCTGAGTAAAGTAGAAAAATGAAATGAGAGTAATATAGAGTCAGAGAAAGCAATAGAGGAAATAAAAACATAATCTGCCATTTTTATACTTTAAAAAATTGTTGCAGTGAACATCCAGGGAAGAGACTGAAAAAATTTTCCTTCTTAGCTTCTCTAACAAATATTAACAGAAGCCTTGTTGTTAGCTGAAAGTAAGAAACCACTGAGATTTCAGCTATAGAATCTAAAATTTAAGACACTGAGATGTGCTAAGATTAGAGAAATTAATATTTCTAGACTTTTTTTTGCCCCACTCACTACAAACTGAATCTTTATACAATTAATTCAACTCAAATGGAAACCTTTTGCCTTTTTGATAGCCCAGTGTTTTCTGCAAAATTACTAACCTTATTTAAAAGAAACAAAAAATCTGCCAAGTTTATTTAAAATGCAGGAGATGTTAAACTGCTGATTTGGGCAGAATGAATCATATATTCAGAATCTATCAACAGTGGACTTGGTACTTTTTAAAAAAGGATTTGCTAACTGACTTTAGAAGTCTTCAACCTCTCCCTTCAATTTGGGTATTCCTGGCTCACAGGCACACTGTCTATATTCTCTAGCATCCTTGTAGTAAGGTGGACAACGTGTCCATCTGTGACTTGTTTACCTAGAGATGGTCCCCTTTCCCTGATCAGTTCTGCACTTTAGGACGCGGACCCTTGCACCCTGCCTGTGTTCCTCAGGCTTGCACTAGTGGCTTCCAGCTGGATTTCACAAGTGAGAAATAGCGGAGGAATATTAGGGGTGGGAGGTAGGGAAAGACCAGGATGGCATTTAAACTAGTGGCTACATCCCCAGCAGAGCGCTAGACTCTGCAGACAATCCCACCAGACAGCCCCATCATTGTTTCCACTTCCAGTAAGTAACCTGACCTAGATTCTGGTAACACAACTTGTTCGAACTAGAGGAGGTAACAGCTTCCTGCTCCCGAGGTGCCTAGTGTCCCTTGTTAGAATTCTCAGCTCTTTTATTACCTGTGTAACTTCCTGTATTAAATTTCTTGAAACCAGCTCCTTATTTTGGATCCTTAAAGTGGTTTCTATCTAGAAGGACTCTAACTGATAACATGATATTTCCAAGTTCTGATCAAGGTAATATGAGCAGAAGAGATAAATGTCATTTTTAAAGTATTTTTTATTTATTATTTATTATTTTTTTTTGAGAGAGAGAGAGAGAAAGCGTGAGAGAGAGGGGCAGTGGGAGAGGGAGAAGCTGACTCTCCATTGAGCAGGGAACCCCATGTGGATTCCATCCCAGAACCCTGAGATTATGACCTGAGCCAAAGGCAGATGCTTAGCTGACTAAGTCACCGCGGTGCCCCGAGATGAATGTCACTTTGATTATAACTTCCCATGTATGATCCTCACCTCACTCCTTTCCTCTTCTGCTGAATAGAAAGAGCTGCAAGAACTTGCAAGGGAAGAGTCTTTACACCCCAGCACACCATAAATTTTGACATTAGCAAGAAATGAAACATTTATCAAGTTTCTGAGCTTTCAGGGTATATCTAATACAGTAGCTAGCACTGACCTTAATGAATACAGGAGTCTTCTTGCTTTCCTCATACCGTATAGTTTCAGGTTTCCATACTCACATGTGGAATAATTATTTTTGTACAATTATCCCCTAGTATCCAAAATTAGAGTTCAGTAACACCAGATAATGAGATTTTTATATTAATCCTCAAAAACTATCTCCAGGAAAAATTATTAAAAAGATGGAGTTAAACTTTGACATGTTTTATCTGTTTTTAAGTTTAATCCTTCAAACTATTGTGATCCTACCTCATGCTAACAGAGCAATCTATTGTCTCTTAAAATACATTGACTTAAACAAAATAAAAATTTATTTTTTTCTCATAGGTCAGTAAACACAGATGATCCAATGCTAGGACGATGACTCAGTGATGTTAGAACTTATTTTTTACTCTTATTTTGTAATTCCTGGTTTTTTTGCTCTTGGGTTCATTGTCAAAGATGGCTCCCACCATATTTACCTTTCAGCCTCAACGAAGAGGGAAAGTAAGAAGGTGGTAAGGGGAAAGATGGAGGAAAAGTTCCTTTTATTCTCTATACAAAAGCCAGAAATTGTTTATATCCTTTCCATTTGCATCATATGAGCAGAACATTGTCACACTGTCATAGCTGCAAGGGAAATTGAAAATGTGTCCAGCCAAAACTTCTGTTACTCTAGAAAGGGGTAATATATACAGGGAGCAAAAAGGTAGAACATCCGTTGCTTCTGTCAGAGGTCTGCAAAGCACATTCAACCAGGCTTTTAGAAGGTTTTGCACAAAAATCAAGAAGAGAGTGATTCACTATAACAAATAGTAAAATAAGGAAGCTGAAAGGTTTTACTGAGAAGTAAGTCATATTATAATACACACATTTTTAAATCATATTTCATTGACTTTAAAGAGCTATCAGTTCAATAATTATTAGATGTACTACTATCATAACCAGTAAAAAAAAAAGTTCCTATTAAACCATAGCACAATGCTTTCTTATTATTTAGAATTTTTATTTTGTACTCATTGCATTAACTTGTCTAGATTTATTTATACATACATTTTAGCAAATATGCACTGCTCTGTTTCCTGTCCTTTTATGCATATAAAGCTTTATATTATTATTGAATTATAGTGTACTCCTCCTGATGATATTTTAAATGGCAATTAAATTCAAAGAAAGTAGTACTAATAATGTGAATCATTCAATTAAAATAATGATTATAAGTACTCCTGGTCAAGTTCTCACATGAGCAAGCAATAACAACTAGATGACCACTGCTGCCTGGCCAACAATCATTGTAAGAGGCATCCCAAACTTACAGGTGTTCAAATGTTAAGAGCAAAAAGGTCATCTTCTAATACGTAAAATACAAGAATTATATTCTATTGCATGTACCCTCCCACCATCCTCCCCAATCTCACTCATTCCTGTTAGCTCTGTTCCTTTTTGATTGAGCAGCATAGATTTTTGTGAAGTCGGAGCACAGCATCTTCTTTTAAAAGGTTCAAATTAACTTTGGTTTTGTGATGAACATTTATGTAGTTCTGAGTTTACATATGTTGGCCATTGTTTCTCTTTTTATATGCCACCTATAAGCATAAAGAAGAAGAATTAGATGTAGTGAAAGAACAGAAGGTAAAAAATTATGGTAAAAATGTAAAGATGTGGTATTCAGTAATTGAGAATTGGAGGAGACCAGAAAAGATGAAAGAATACTTAAATTTCTCAACTTACATTGTGAAAATGCAAACAATGCTGTCTAACATTAACAGATGACAAAGGATTAATGTATTAAATAACTCTTTCAATTAAATTAAGAGACCTAAGGGGAAAAGCATGACTAGTAGAAACATGGGGATGGGGCAAAAGGAAAAGAGAAAGCGCAGACCAAGTGAACTGAATCCTTCTTCTTTAAGAGTGGGGAATCATGGGGCGCCTGGGTGGCTCAGTGGGTTAAGCCGCTGCCTTCGGCTCAGGTCATGATCTCAGGGTCCTGGGATCGAGTCCCGCATCGGGCTCTCTGCTTGGCAGGGAGCCTGCTTCCCTCCCTCTCTCTGCCTGCCTCTCTGTCTACTTTTGATCTCTCTCTGTGAAAAAAAAAAAAAAAAAAATTAAAAAAAAAAAAAAAAAAAAAGAGTGGGGAATCAACAGTTCTTTCTAGCGATTAGGGAAGGAAGGCAGAAAAAGCAATTTACTTTACATTATATAACCTCTGAGGTTTTGAAAAAAATTTTTTTTACTTTTTAATTTCAGTGATTATATTTTTAAAGTTTTTTTTATACTTCTTAAAGAATAACTGTTTTTAATGATCCTTAATTGCTTCCTTATTTATATTCCATTTTTATTTCCTTATGAATTCTGTAAACATTTGACTTGCATACCTTATTAATAAATTCAATTGCTAAAGTCCTTGAAGATCTATATCTCAGCATTAATTCCATCTGTGGTTGCTTGTTTCCCTTTTGCTTGTTATTGGTTTTATTTCAATTGTGAGTTTGTAGTTTTTAAATTTAATTTGGGGGGATTACCCTAAAGGCCTGAGTGGGGTATTTTCTGGGGCACTACTGACCTAAAACCATGTTAGTCTCATCTAAAGATCTCTTCCAATCTCCTGTCTCACAGTGAAACAGTCTTTGTCCCTATTCCCAGAAATAAGTCAATATTTATTTTAGGGTATAATTTCCACTCTCAGATTCCAGTTTATTTCATCCTCCAAAGTATATCCTACTGTCTGTGATTCTAGTGATTCAACTAACATATTAAACAGTGTTTAGTTTGAATTATTGTTGTATTATAGTGGGAGCGTCCTTCATAGTATTTGATCAGCTTTACTGAAAGAGATAGAAAAATACGCAATTCTGTAATGATTTACTAGTCACTACTGTGTAAGTTACCCTAAAACTGGGTGTCTTAAAACAATAAACACTTATTAGCTTGTAGTTTCTATGAGTCAAGAATCCCAGTACAGTTTAGCTGGGTGCCTTTAGCTCCCGGTCTCTCGCAAGCCTGCATCCAAGGGGTTGGCTGGAGTTTCAGTCATTTCAAGAGCTGAACTGAAGGAGGATAAGCTTCCAAACTCACTCACTCACTGAGGTCTCCATTGGCTATTGGTCAAGATCATCAGATCCTTGCCCCATGGACTTTTCTACAATGTGACAGCTGGTTTGTTCCCTCAGAGCAAACCAGAAAAAGAGCAAGCAAGGATGAGAGGAAGCCACAATCTCTCTGTAACTTAATCTTGGAAGTGGCATACCATTACTTTGGCCATACCCCACTCATTAGAAGAACCATTATTTTAGTCAACACTCAAGGATAGGGAATTACCCAAAGATTAAGAGGCAGAAATCACTGGGGGGCATTTTATAACTTGCCTGTCACAATGACAACAATACATCATTTTCAAGAAAGTGAATGTAGCATTTATATAAATCACTTACCACTCTTAAAGGCATATCTTTCCTTGAGTCTTTATTGCTATGTTACTCAACTGAATGGCTCTCCATGAATCTCTTCTATTTTATTCTATGTGGCTTAAAATGATCTTTCCTCCATTAGCAATAATTTCATCATGTATTTCTCCTCAAAAAAACCTTTCTTTGGCTCTTTATTGACAGCCCCTTGGCTGTTTTCTTGATCTATCCTACTAATCAACCTTATCTGCTGTTCTCCCTAAGAAGCGTTTTTTCTTTGAATTGGTCTTTTCCTTGCCACTTCCCTGCCTTTACTCAGGTTATTTTGCATGTCTGCTTGGTTTTCCCTTTTTCCAGCTTCCTAACAAATATTTTCAAGACCCTTCAAGATCCAGTTTGTCCCACCTCTTCCACCTAGGCCTTCTCTGCTTCCCAGCTCATAAAATGATGTTTTATTAGCTATATCACTCATTTGACAGTTAATCACATACTATTTTGTGACAACTCTTATGTGAATATTGCTTTCAACTCCCACTGATATTTAATGTAATTGCAACATTTCTTCAGCTAGATTATTAGTACATCAAAAGCAGGAATTGATTTTCCAGAATACTTATATCATTCAAAGTATGCCTGGCATCTAGATGTCACTCAAAAAAAAAAAAAAAATCTGAAAGCACTTATACAAAAATAAAACAAAACTTACACCTTTAAATCTACTTTTACGACCATCTGAGAACTAATTTACTGAATATACTGACTCTTTTGTGTATTCCAATACAATGAAATTTTTTATTGGATCCTCAAATGTCTAAAAAATTTGTGTCAAAACCAAAATACCAATTAAAATCAATAATGCATAAAAATTAATGATAACTATGTTGCAAAATTCACATGGAATTTAAAAGAAGTTTTAGGAAAATCAAATTTAATCATCAACCTTTTTGATCTTAGTTTTCACAAGAGTGAATGTCTAATTTTCTAGGTGCAGACATTCCTAAAAATATGGGGGGAAAATCCAAGGGGTCAGTGATAAAGGACATAGAACATAAGTAGGAAAATTGCCATAGAGGGTCTTAAATAATTTAAAAAAGCTTAGAAAATGAAAATCAAAATTTAATCTTATTCCCACTCATGAAGCAAAGATTAGGTTAAAATGTTGGTGGTTAAGTTCTCATTGTTCATAGCAAGCTGGTGGTATAGCCTCACAGGGGCATGGGCAGTGGATGGGTCTACATGTTATCTTGTTGTAGGATAATCCAATGCAAAGCAATAGAAAAGTAATAATAGGTTAGCCATACTTCAACTTTAAAGATGCCTCTTGAAGAGATCCTCACACGAAGTCTAGAAACATTTCAATCTTATTTCTGTTACAAATTATGCTTGAACAAGTCACAGCAGGACACCCAGAATCTCAAGTACTTTAGGAAAACAGAAGAACAGCACAACAAGGAAAACTAAAGTTTTCTCTCTCCAAACAGAATCTAGTTTTGAAAAAAAGGAAAATTTTACTAGGTTGCAATGTGTTAAGTGAGGTGTCCAAGGGCAAAGAATGAGTCATGGCAAGGCTAAGAATAAAGCATGAGTTTTACACCCTAGAAAACCTTTATTTAAAATAAAAATTTAAAACCTATGTGTAATAGAAAAAGTGTTCTTACAAATTTTTAAGTGTTTCACTGAAAGTTCCTTTTCTCTGTCTCTCTTTTTCTCTCTCTTTAGAATTAAGGTAAGCACTTGCAAAAATACTATGCTAATAGGATGGTATTAATCTCAGGATATAGAAGCTTTAAATACAGAAAGCTGAAAGGAGAAATGAGAGTGGGGAAGGAGAATTAAGTAAAGTTAAATTTATATTTTGTGCAAAAGCTGGACTACTCTAATAGGCATTTATTTTAGAGGACATTCTCAGGCAGTGCAAAGAATGTAAATTCTAAGATCAGAAAATCTGAATTCAGATGCCTGTTCTGCCCTGTAAGACCTGGGTAAGTCATCCAATCTGTAATTTCAGTATGATGTTGCCCAATAGAAATATTTTGTGGAAAAATCCTTTGTAAACTCTAAAGCTTATATAAATATTAAGTCATATTTGGCCCCCAAGATTTTGCATTTTTTTCTTCTAATGCACCAAAGGATAGTAGCTACCTCTAGGCAAAACTGTAAAATAGACTAGTTAGATTTCATCCCTCCTCCACTTTCCATGGTTCACCCTCTTCATTTTCTCTCACCCATGTGTGCTGCTACCGTGGAAGGACAGATGTCCTCTCTTCTATCACTTCCTGCCTTTTCTGCACTCAACCACAGTGAGAAAAAGGCGCCCATATCTGTATGTACATATTATAGACCCAAAAGGACGAGGGCTTTTAGAGGAAGAATTTAGACTTCCCTCTCTTCTGGTAGCAGTTTATCAGTGGACGCCAAAAGACAGCGTCTCCTTACCAGATCCCAGAAAATTTGGTGTAGATTGTAGACCATGTAAACAGAAGCCGCATTACAGCAGAACAGGAGATTTTAGGGGAAATAAGAGTTTTTGCAATACTACCCACAAAATAAGACACCAACCACTGGCATATGCCCTACAATCTACTTTCTATTTCATTTTTCTAGACTGCTTAAAGGTGATTTCTGGGCACATGGCCTTGTTTGTGGGCAATAATTGACCTTAATGGTGTTCAACACTAGAACCAGTAAGGTATTTCTGAAACAAAGTTGCCCAATATGAACGGGATACCATTTCTAAACATAGAACTCTTAGGGATGTTGAATAACAATTTGAATTAAAATATAGTTCAGCCAGATTTATATTCATAGGTTGAATGATTGCCAAGGTATATTTTCTCCTTTTTGTTCTTGGACATTCAAAAAATATGAGAAACGATTTTTTCTACAATGTGCAAAAAAATTAAGTGAAACAGTGAAAAGCAGCCCACTATAATCTGAGTGACTTGTCCTGGTGATGTTACAAGATTTAAGCAATTATAGTCTCAGTAGTATTTTTCTGATTACCATTTAAAGTGCACTTATATAAGAATAATTATACATTCCAACTAAGATTTCTATACCGTTCTTGTACCAAGAAATTTAGGAGTAATATGTATAAAGATTTTAGAGGATCCAATGATTTTTCTTTGTTTGATATGTGTTATCTCCAAAACCACTTGCTTCTAATATGGAATATGCAAAATCTTGACAATAGTGAAACTGTTTCAGAAGTGGATTGTTATTAATATCATTTATTTTAATGATTGTAAAAATATTTATTTTTTATGTGCCATATGTAACCCTATTTTTTGGTCCAACTCCATACATCCTAGGAAATATTTATGCTCATAACTAAAGTTTATAAATGATAAAGGACTTTACAAATTACATATGAACAATTACAATTTCTTGGCTAGCTTTCAATAGTTATCGTGTAGCAATTTTTAAAATCCATTTCCTATTATCCGTAACACATGCTCCTTCCTTGGGAAAGTGCTACATCTACATTCTCCTCAAATATGTTTATGCATTATAAATTCCCACTGATATTATGGCAATTTTCGTTTTCAGGTAATATACACCATTTTTCTACAGACCTTTAGTATTTCAAACATGGCTAATTGTTATAATTTATAACAAATTTATTTCTAGTTTTACAAATTTCATAAGAAAGTCTTGGCAAGCACCTGTCTTTGCAAACCAAAGTTCTTACATGGGCATTTCATTTGAAGATGTGAAGGTCTTCTCCATGTCTCTCAATCCTCAATCCTCAATTCTTCATTTGAAGATGTCAGGTTCCTTATCTCCATGGCCGTCAGTTCTTCCTCTCTGGCCAGGAGCTTTTTGCCATTCATCACACTGCCTGGCACACCTTAGCCTTAAATAAATTTTCCTGCCTGCTTTCTCAGCCTTTACATCAACCATTTCTGAGCTCTGATGGAGGAAATCGCACAACTGTTCAGATTGATTCCAAGTCCAGTTTATGGCTCCCACATCCACAGGGCACTCACACCTGCCTGCTAAAACTTCTGGGTTTCCCTGAGCATCCTGTCTCCTAATCTCAGATTGACAATCTCGAACATTCTCCCTCTTCTCATACCTCTGCCCCCATCTCCAGATCTGTCACTCCCAACGTAAGACCTGTCCTCCTATTCAGAGAGAGAGAGCCTTCAGAGCCTCCTTGTTGCTGAGCTCTCCCTCTCCCCATGCTAGGTGGCCCCCACTGTGTCCCGGACCCCAGGTGTCTGATCTCCTCAGAGAACTTGCTCATCCGCTCAGGTCCTCCTCCAACTCTTCAATACTGCACTGCTCTTCCGTTTACCGCTTCTCTCCTGCCAGCACTGACCCTCGCAAGCCTCGCCCATGTTAAAATAAACTTCCTTGAACTTTCTTATACCAGTCACTTCATTTACTCTCCTCCCACCCATTTCTCAATTCCTTGCATCTCATCCCACCCTCGAACTAAAACTTCCCTTGCTAATGATCTCTTTTCATTGATCCAATAAATACTCCCTCTTTTTTTCTTTAAAGATTTTATTTATTTATTGGAGAGAAAGAGTGTGAGGGAGGGGTGGAGGGAGAGGGTCTAAAGCAGAGTCCACGCTGAGTGCAGAGCAGGACTCCAGGCTCCCTCCCACGACCGCGAGATCATGACCTCAGCGGAAAGCGGTTGCTTAACTGACTGAGCCACCCAAACACCCTCCAATAAATGCTTCTTAATCTTACATTCCATCTTTTGGCTCCACATGACACCTTTCATTGGTTCTCATTCTCCAAAATTCTCCCTTTTTGGATCTTCTATGACCCGACACTCTCCTGATTTTCCTTTCCCAAAGTTCAGTGCTCTTTCTCGGTTTCCAGTCAAGATGCTCTGCTCATCCCTTTGAGGGAGATACTGAGGTTCCACCCTAAGCCTGCTTCTCTCTCTCTCTCTTTTTTTTTTTAAAGATTTTATTTATTTATTTGACAGACAGAGATCACAAGTAGGCAGAGAAGCAGGAAGAGAGAGAGGGGGGAAACAGACTCCCTGCTGAGCAGAGAGCCCAATGCGGGCTCAATCTGAGGACCCTGAGATCATGACCCAAGCCAAAGGCAAAGGCTTTAACCCACTGAGCCACCCAGGAGCCCCCCAACTTCTCTTCTTAAGTTAAATATTTTCCCTGGATGATTTAAACCACTGACATAGATTCATTTATCATCTATTTGCTAAAATCTTCCAGAATTAGAGCCCAGTTTTCTCTGTTGAACCTCAGACCCATATAAACAACTGTTTATGAGATATTTCCATTGGGACAGGCAGTGGAGTCCTTAAAATTCACATGATCAGTGCATAACTCATTTGGTATTCACATCTGGCCTGTTGCAAACCCACATATCCTCTCCTGATTTTCTGGAAATATCCCTGGTTTCATAAATGGCATCCCAAACTTTCCCATTTTCTTGAGCCAGAAACATATGTATGTACATATGTACAAATTAAGAGTGATACATATGAAATTTTTCTGACATCATTTCTCATTAAACACAAAATCCATACAATTCTTCTTTCTCCATATACCCTGAATCTGTTTCTCTCCATGCTCACTGCTGCTTGCCTAATTCACACCACTGTCATGCCAGGATCAATGCTGGTGGGAGGGAAGCTGTAAGCAGAAAAGGGGTGTTGAAGAAGCAGGAGGGGGAGGGCCAGAGTGTGAGAGCAAGTTCTCTGAGCAAGGCCCATCCAGATGTCTGGCATTGAAGAGAGAGTGGGGGTCAGCCAGGTATGGGGGGAGAGAGAAATCCCACAGTAAGGAGGCTCCCAAGGCTCTCCTTTTGCATAGGAAGAGAGGTCTTGTATTGAGAGTGACAGATCAGGAGATGGGGTTGGTGGTATAAGAAGAGGGAGAACATTTGAAATTGTCAATCAGAGACTGGGAGAGAGGGTGCCTAGGGAAACCCTCTTTAGATTTCTGTTACAGCTTCTAGCTTATCTCCCTACCTTCTTGCAAACTGTAGCCTGTAGCTACAGAGGGATTATATTAAAACACATATCTCCTTTTTAAATACTCCAAACCCTTCCCACAGTCCTTAGGAATTTCTAAGCTACTGAGCATGACATCAGTATGATCTCAGTCTGGACCCAGCTCAGCCCTGGATCTCATCTCTTGTCACTGCGAGCTCCTTCACCCACTTTCCCAGTCAAACTGAATCCCTTGAAATACCCCAAAAGTGTCATGTTCTCTTTCCTCTTGAGTCTTAGAACATGCTAAACCTCTGTCTAGAGTGTGTGTGTCTACCTACTCAGCTGCCCTCTTCCTTGTATAATCCCTCCTATTCCTTCAGCCTTAGCCTGGAGATGATCACCTGCAGAAAACCTTTCTGATGCACTTTGTGCAATAGGTTAGTAGTCCCCACAGTGATGCAACAGTAGCCTGTGTTTTAGCCCTTTATTAACACATATACTGCATCATGATCTTCTATTGACTTATTTCTTCTCCCACTAGCAATATGGCAAGGCCAGAGCAAAGGCTACATTAACAATTTTGAATGAATGAAAAATGAAGTCATCCCATAAAGTATGTGTCCTCCTTAGATGAATGCATATATCCATTTTAAAACAGAGAATTGAAATATGTGAGAATCTCTCAGCATGAGAAGCAGAGCATATATGGAATCTGGATGTGGTTAAACTGTTGTACTCGGACAGGTCAGGAGCTGGGACATCTCTTGCTTGCTGTCAGTAATAAGGTCTGCCAGCCAGTGGGTAGACAACAGAAATGTCAGCATTCACAATCCTCTACTGTGTGGCTTCTGTTATCTAGTTCATATGTTCTACCTACTAAATATCCATTAGATTAATAAAAGAGAGCAATGCAATAATCTTCTACACAAATGCATAACAGACTTTTTTTTGCAAGCAGCTGAAGATTAAGAAAATACTGTGGCAGCACCGATTAAATGTGACACTTATTTAACTCTTGTTAAAACTTATAAATTCTTCTATGATGAATTTTCTTCCTTTATTTTCATATGCAAACTACAAAGTTATTCAATTCCTGAGCCAAAGGTAACGTTATTATTTTCTGCTTTAAGTAAAAATCTAATCGCATTTCTTTCATCTTTCTCTTCTTGTGGTAACTGATCTTTCCAACCACACTTGCATGCAGAGTTCTTGGGTCTATTCAGGGATTAGCCTGGTGACTTCTTATGTCAGTACTAAAATGTCACACAGTTTTTTTCTGTTTTTTTTTGTTTTTTGTTTTTTTTTTAATCATAGAAGTGGTATTACAACCTGGGCAAAAAAAGAAAAAGCAACACCTCCTCACTCCGCCACCCCCACCCTCACCATGCTCATATGCACCAAATGACTACCCACCTCTGTCTTTACAAACTAATGCTCTGTTTTTTGCTAAAATGCCCTACTTGTCCAGCCCAACCTGTTGAGACAGAATATGTTGCTATCTGCTATTATGTAGAGTTGCCTGACAACATCCAACAGACAACGAATCCAACAGAACAGGTTAAATTTTAATTTCAGATAATTAATGACTAATTTTAGTGTATGTCTCCTGCAATATTTGTAATATACAGGTACCAAAAACTCTTCATTGATTATCTGAAATTCAAATGTAACTGAGCATCCTCTTATTTTATTTGCTGAATCTAGCAACCTTAGTTGTGGGGGGCTGTCATCAGAAAGAGGCCATCTCAAAAACCACCTTCTATTTCCTCACCAGTTACATCCCATCAGCTCCCAACCCCATTTTATCCTTCTACCCCAAAAGTCCCATCATGAAAGTTACCAACTCAGATATGCAGCAGGAAAGGACTTAGTGATCTAGGGCCAAGTCCAAGTTCAGCCTCCTCACTCTCCATTGAGTAAACAAAGGCTTGGAGTTCAATGGCTTGAACAAGGACACAAAGTAATGGAATAGCAGAGCTGCAAGGAGTTCTGGTTTTATTGTTGTTGTTGTTGTTGTTGTTGCTATTAGCTAAAATCCTTGTGTTTTAAAGGTCTTAGGCAATTTTTGTTTGTTTTTAAAGAGGCATCTTCAGGATACTACTAACAAAATACAGCATGGTTGGATGGGAGATGTTTATTGATCCTCTTCAGAAAGTCTAAAGCTCATATAAATATCCATTTAATTGAAATGCATGCAATATAATGCTAAGCAAACCAATGGGTAAATCAGGAATAAGGATATAGGTATGGAGGTGCAGAGATATAGAAAAGACAGTTAACAGGTAGAGGTGTCTACGAGTCCATGGAAGCAGAGAAGCCCCTGGACACCCTGATGGTTTCTCCTCAGGACTGTACAGGAGCCTTTATATCCCAGTGATGGGCCCTGTGTGGCACAGCTCATACTTATCAGTATGAAGGCACAGTGGAAAACAATCAACATAAAATGATACATGTACATATGAACACATTGAATTTACTTATGTGCCAAGACAACTGCCTTTGTTGGCTCCAAGCCTGGGTCTGCTCTTCCCATGAACCCTCACTCTATTCCCCCACAAACAAAATGTCCTCTGTATGACATCTTTTATATTTTCCTAAGGTGCAATATGATTTTAATGTTGTAAAATCTCGGGCATATGATTCTCAGGATCACACTCCCTTCCCCCAGGTTCCTGAAGGATGCGGTCATCAAAAGATATCAATGGAAATAACATGCTGAGCAGAGAAAGGTTTCCTCATGTGTAAAACTCAGAACCTGTCTGCTGTCTGTCCGGCAAGTAAGCTAAAAATAGGCAGCTTTCCTTAAGAAGAAAGAAGGAATTTAGCAAGCAGCCATATGCTTCTGAACAAGAAGGAATTGTGCTAGTGGCTGGAGTGATGTAGACAGAGGCATAATTAGAGGGATCAAGTGACAATGACGACCATGCAAAAAACCCGGCTTGGGACTAACCAGCCAATTAAAAAAAGAAAATCTTGTCTCCTAGTAAGTGTAATTCATAAAAATTAACGAAGAAAGAAATGGACCATGGGCAAAAAGCCTAGAGACACCTAGGACTGAAATTCAGAAGGTGTCTGTAAAGTCAAACAGACACAGTGTGCTGGAGCCAACGCTTGCTGGCTTCTGGGAGGAAATTATACACCTCTCTTCTCAATGACATGTGCAGTGATCTCATGGGAGTAACTTAAAAGGAGCCATGGTAGGAATATTTATACATGGAAATTGACACCCTACCGATAAATGTTTGTGTGTTTGTTTTCCCAAGGGCCAGTATATAGGCACAGCACTGCCCACTACCTAAAACCCAGCAGAGGAAACATGATAAGGGCAGTATAAGGCCAATAGGCCTGGGATGCCTTCCAAGAAGATGGCCTGGGGCCAGAGGATGGATTCACTGGGGCAGAGGTGGCAGAACCAGAAGTAGAATTGGAAAGAAGAGTCTGGCATAATTTCCCCAGACCCAGCTCTACCTATCCAAATCAAATTTGGAGTAGAATCTAAGAAGTTTATTTCAAATTAGGTTGAGGAAGGGAAAAGAGTGTATGAACTTCCAATAATATGTAGAAACCAATGCTCTGCTAACGTGAACATTTTTATTTTTATTTTGTTTGCTTCCTAAATTCTTTTTTGAAAAATTCAAATCCTGTGTTTGCTGTTCTAAGGACTGCTGTTTCTAAACTTTAGCTCTGATAGTCCCAAATGTAGTAACTGCAGCTGGGGCAGACAGCAGGAGAGAGATGCCAAAACAGACAAGAAGGATGTAAAGTTAAACTTTGCCCATTTCCAAACAGAAACTAATAGCTATTTGACCAAGCACAGCTATACCTGGAATTTGCAAAACTGCCTCCAGAGGCTCCATAGGGCACCCACACACTGGTGAAGTTCCCAGATGTAATAATGAGGCTTCAGCCTGCATCCTCAGGGGTAGCCCTGAATTTGCTAAACAATATCAAACCTGCTCACTAATTTGCTTTTCCTGTAACTTCAAGACAAGTACAAATCTTAAACAATCTGTGTTTGCAAGGGAAAACAGATAATTGCTTTTGCACTTTAGCAGGAGGTAATTGCTAAGCCTATTCCAAAGAACAGGAAACACGGTTCTTGTATTTTCTGTATCAAATTTTTTGCCAATCATAATAAGGAATTTTAAAGACAAGTCTGATTATGAAATTACCCTGTATGTGCAAAAGACAGGATTAATCTTTCTGGCTTTGATAAGAAGTTATTATATTTACTATTACAAATATAATAGATATTTTGCAAAAGATATATAAAAGAATGACTAGGGATAACATTATGGAGGTTCCTCAAAAAGTTATCAGAAATAAATACACAACATCTACTCATGACAAAAACCCTCAACAAAGTAGGGATAGGAACATAACTCAACAAAATAAAGGTCATATATGAAAAAACCCACAACTGGTATCATCCACAGTGGGGGGGGGGGGGGGGGAAAAAAGCTTTTCCTCCAGGCTCAGGAACTAGATAGGGATGTCTATTCTCACCACTATTATTCAACATAGTACTAGAAGTCCTAGCCACAGTACTCAGACAACAACAAAAAAAATAAAAGGCACTCAGATTGGCAAGAAAGAAGTAAAATGTTCATTTTTGGCAGATGACATGATGCATATATAAAAAACCTGAAAAACTCCACCAAAAATCTGCTAGAACTGATAAATGAATTTGGTAAAGTCACAGAACATAAAATCAACATACAGAAATCTATTTATTTCTGTAAACCAATAATGAAGCAGAAGAAAGAGAAATTAAGGAATCAATCACACTTTTAATTGTACTACAAACAATAAGATAACTAAGAATAAACCTAAGAGGTGATCACTATAAAACACTGATGAGAGAAATTGAAGATGACACAAAGAAAAGGAAAGACATTCCATGCTGATGGATTGAAAGAACAAATATTGTTAAAATGTCTATACTACCCAAAGCAATCTACATATTTAATGCAATCCCTATTAAAATACCAACAGTATTCTTCACAGAATTAGAACAACCCTAAAATGTGTATGAAACCACAGAAGACCTCAAATAACAAAACAACGTTGAAAAAGAAAATGAAAGGTAGAGGCATCACAATTCTGGATTTCAACTTATATTACAAAGCTTTAGTAATCAAAACAGTATGGTACTGGCACAAAAATAGAAATATAGATCAGTAGAACAGAATAGAAAACCCAGAAATGAACCTACAACTATATGGTCAATTAATGTTTGACAAAGTGAGAAAAAATATCCAATGGGAAAAAAGACTTGTATCTTCAACAAATGGTGCTGGAAAAACTAGACAGTAACATGCAAAAGATGAAACTGGACCACTTTCTTATACCATATACAAAAACAAGTTCAAAATGGATTAAAGACCTAAATGTGAGACCAGAAACCATTAAAATCCTAGAAGACAACACAGGCAGTAACTTCTTTGACATTAACCATAGAAACTTGTTTCTAGATATATCTCCCGAGGCAAGGGAAACAAAAGCAAAAATGAACTATTGGGAAAACTTTCAAATTAAAAAGCTTCTGCACAGGGGCGCCTGGGTGGCTCAGTTGGTTGAGCATCTGCCTTTGGCTCCGGTCATGATCCCCTGGGTCCTGGGATCAAGGCCCGCATCAGGCTCCCTGCTCAGCAGGAAGCCTGCTTCTCTCTCCCTTTGCCTCTCCTCCTGCTTGTGCTCTCTCTCTCTCTGTCAAATAAATAAATAAAATCTTAAAAAAAAAAAAAAAGCTTCTGCACAGTGAAGGAAATAATCAACAAAACTAAAAAACAATCTACTGAATGGGAGAAGAAATACCTGATAAAAGGTTAGTATCCAAAATATATAAAGAACTTCTAAAACTCAACACCCCCCAAATTAATAATCTAATTTAAGAATGAGCAAAATATATGAACAGACATTTCTCCAAAGAAGACATCCAGATGGCCAACAGACACATGAAAAGATGCTCAACATCACTCATCATCAGGGAAATGCAAAGCAAAACTACAGTGAGATATCTCACTTCCCCCCTGTCAGAATGGCTGAAATTGAACAACATAAGAATAACAGGCATTGGCGATGGTGTGGAGAAAGGGAAATCCTCGTGCACTGTTGGTGGAGATGCAAGCTGGCACAGCCACTGTGGAAAACATTATGGAGGTTCCTCAAAAAGTTAAAAATAGAACTACCCTAAGATCCAGCAATTATACTACTAGGCATTTACCCAAAGAATACAAAAATACTAATTCAAAGGAATACATGTGCCCCGATGTTTACAGAAGCCTTATCTGCAATAGCCAAATTATGGAAACAGCCCAAATGTCCATCTACTGATGAATGGATAAAGAAGTGGTATAGATATATATATGTATACATATATACTATGTGTGTGTGTATATATATACATGTGTATATGTGTGTGTATATATATTCATGTATATACATGTATACATATATACTATATATATGTGTGTGTTTACATATATACACTGTATATATACATACATATATACATACATACATACATAGTAATATTAACCATAAAAGAATAAAATCTTGCCATTTGCAATAACATGGGTGGAGCTAGAGAGTATTACGCAAAGTGAAGTCAGTCAAAGAAAGACAAATACCATATGTGTGGAATTTAAGGGAAAAAAAAACAAATAAGCAAAGGCGAAAAAAAGAGAGAGAGGGGGAGAAAAGCCAAGAAACAGGCTCTTAATTATAGAGAATAAATTGATGATTATCAGAAGGGAGGTTGGGGGGAGAATACATGATGGAGATTAAGGAGGGCACTTGTTGTGATGAGCACCGAGTGAGGTATGGAAGTGTTGAATCACTGTATTGTACACCTGAAACTAATACTACACTGTATGTTAACTAGCTAGAATTTAATAAAAACTTGAAAAAAAGAGAAAGAGATGTATGGTATAGTTTTTTGTGTGTGTTTTCTACTTTGAGTTAACGGGAAAGACTTTAAAAAAAAAAGACTTTATTTATTTAGTTAGGAGAGAGAGAGAGGAGAGAGAGTACAGGAGCACGGGGAGGGGCAGAGGGAGAAACAGACTCCTCGCTGAGCAGGGAGCCTGACTCAGGACTCAATCCAGGACCCTGGGATCATGACCTGAGCTGAAGATAGATGTTTAACCAACTGAGCCACCCAGACACCCCTGAAAGTCTTTTTTGATGTTTCTTTTTAAAAATATGTACTTAAATCATATATTATATACACAGACACATATATATATACACACACACATATATATAGACATATAGGTATGTATATACATATACACATAGAGTTTTAGAGGAGAAAAATTAGTAATCAATTCAAAACCTACATGCTACAAAATCAAAGCCTAAATGGAAGAGCTTAAGTCCCATCTTTTCGTTCTGAATCCAGTATTCTTTCCAGGACCATGATACGCTTCTCCCCTGAAAACAAAATAACCTAATACTTATTGACTGAGTTTATGAAATATTAAAGTATGTGATATAGTTAACAATTCAGGTGGAATGAGGGAAAGCAGGTTAACTAAAAACAAAACACTAAAATGCCTAGATTATCCTGACACCTACCTTCAGCAACTCAAGAGAGCCTCAGGCACTAGTTTCAGTTAGGGCAATCTTTAAACACTAGTAATCATTCCTCCTAACTTCATGCTGAGTGACTGAACAAGTAACCTCAATTGGTAACTGCAAGATGAGATGGTCTCTAAATTGCCTTCTGCTGTAAAACGCTCATCACTAACTGCATGGTCCCTTTCTTATCCATAGGAGTACTTTCCTATTCACTGGCTCACCAGGTAACTGGTGTTAGAGAATCCGTATTGCATTTGCCCAGTATTTGTAAAAAAAAAGTCCTACTTTCTTTTGGCACATAAGAGGTCTTTATACACACCAACAGAAAGTATTTTAACAATATTTCTACAGGGACAGCATTGCTTTAAATTTTTTGTCCTTAATATTATTTGATGTTTTCTGGAACAATGACCATTGGTGCATCAAATTTTTTATTTTCAATTGTTTTGATAACCAAAAGCAAAGTTCTGGAAGAGGTTTCTAATCCAATACCACTTATTCTATTTTTAGGTTACACTGACCTGTGCTTGAAAATCACTTGTGATTATAAAAGTTAAATAAATATTGAGAAGTTGCTGCCTAGGTTTATGCAGGTGTGGCACTGAACGATCCCAGAGGATGCTGTCCATACCATTCATAATGGATGTGGATGATGCCCTCTCTGGAGTTGTACTATACACAACTTGCATGGCCATGCATGGTGGCCTCATCTCTTTGGGGGCTCATTTTCCTATAACTATTTAAAGAATATGAGTCAATCTCATGTGCTTTGCATTCTTCAGAAATTACTTACTCATTTGTCTGGTTTTGCAAACTTTTTCCAAATCTGAAATACATAGACTCCATAACTAACAAAATCTGAACTGTTTGATCTGTGATGACAGAGGGAAGACTTTTAGTTCAAGATTATTAAAAGTAGAGATCTAAATGGGAAGATACAGGTTCAAATCCCCATTCAGCAATCTGCACAAGCCATTTATGGAACAAGTAATTTTCCTCAGCTATGTATGAGGACAGAAGAACCTGACTTACCTCACTTAGTTACTGCAGTGAGGTAACAAAATCGAAGCCAGCCAATACTATCCTGCCATCTATGGGGATGGGGTAGGGAATTCAACAGATATTTAAAAACCCTGAAGGAATTCCTATGATGGCCTTGAGATTTAGCCCAATTATTGACTTAAGTACCACGATTCATTGATGTTAACCTAAGGGACTCAAGCAGAGTAGCTGCCTACTCATGGAGAAACCAAATCAAAACTTGGAAAGACTGGGGAAAAATATGTATAAACAAATCATAATTAGAGAAATATAAATTAATAGTAGACATGTATAATCAACTTCACTGGTAATCAAGGAAGTGCAAATATAAACATCAATGGGAAAATATAGCTCACTTATGAAATTAACAAAGATGAAAAAAATTGATGTTGGGGAAGTCAAAATGATACACCATCACACAGCATTAGCAGGATATAAATCAGCATCATTCTTTAGTAAATCAACATGACAGCAGGACCCTGGACCATTACAAAGTTAATGCTCTTTGACTTAGAAATTCCACTTATAAGAATAATTCTAAAGAAATAACCCCGAAATATACATCTAAAGATGTGCACGAACATACATACTTGCTTGGGAAAAACTGGCAAAAACCAAAACACAAAACAAAACCCACCTATACCTCTTAAAAAAAAAAAAAAATTATGGTATACCCATTCAGTAGGATATGCGGAAACTAAATAACTTTTTAGCAGAATGCTAAATGGCATGGAAAATGAATACTATTTAGTGTTAGGTAAGGAAGACAGAGTAGACTTCGATTTAAGTCATCATATTGTAAAAGATAGCTTGTAAAAGATAGCTATAGTCAATGTCAGTATAGAGCAGTTAAACCAACGACTGGACTATTTTTATAAAGCTCAAAAAGAGGCAAAAGTAAACCATTGTGTTAAAAGCCAGGACAGTCCTTACTTTTGGGGAGTAAAAAAAAAAAAAATGTAGGGGGAGGTAATGATGAGGAGGGACTTCTGGTGTACTAGGAATAGGAATGTTTTACTCCTTTTATTTGAGGGGTGGTTGCCTTCTGTGTTCACTTTGTGATAATTAACTGAACACATTTGAAGTGTAATTAATTTTTCTCTACGTGTGCCATATTTCAATAAAAATGATACATACATGATTTGCTAAACTATAAGGAAAAGCAAGGGAATGTTTGTGATACAATTCATAACAGTGATTAGAAGAATGACGCAATCCTCAGGGGTACATAGATTTCTTCAAATGTTTTAACAGTCTTCCTAAAATGTGTGAAAAGATACACGGCTGTTCTCCTTAATATATACAAACAGGGTTTTGAAATCCTACATATGTATATTTTAGAGTAAACATATTGTCCTTTAAAAAAGATGTACAAAACTTTATAAAGTTTATGTATATCATCTCTGCGTGTTTATGTGTTAGAGGCCGAGAAGCACCACGATCTATTTCATTTTTATCTATCTATTCGTAGTAAAAAGACCACAAAGATACACAATAAATATTCTTAGTGTTTCTCTTTAGTATACAGGTAGTTTGCACTTTATGTACATATTTTTCGATTTTCCAAATTATACTTAAGTATCTTATTACTTTTAGCATCCGAAAACAAAAATACAAAGTTTTTTTTTTCCAAGATTAAAAAAAAAAAGTCGTGTCCACTGCAGAGAAGTCAACAAGAAGCCTGTGGCTGCCACAGATGCTGGGTGGGGCCGCGAGCGGAGGAACAAGGCGGAGTCGCGTGGAATGTGACGTTTCAAACCTGCGCGCCTCCGGGAGCGCACAGACCCGCGAGGCCTCAGATTGGGACGTTTGGACCCGGGCTTGCGCAGATGAAGCAGCTGGGAGGAGTCCAAGGCTTCCCTCCAAGGGCCCGGCTGGGCTGAACCAGGACTGCGAGGTAGGAGGAGGTTCACGTGTGCTCAATTCCAACTTTTTATCTTTCGTGGCTGGGTGGGACCGAAGGGCTGCCCCTCCGGGGAAAGTTCTAGTAACTTGGGGAGAACCTGAATTCCTTTTATTCCTTCCACCTGAGGAACAAAGAAGGTTGCTTATAGAGGAACAAGGAACTTGCTTATAAGGTAACCCTAATAAGTAGCCTAGAAATCACTTCTTGCGGGCGGTTAGAAGGTAGAGAATTCCAATGTGGTTCCCTAGCCTAGGCCCTTCAAGGACAAATCCTATCTCATTCCCACTTTGATGAGAAAGGGAAGGCTAGGATCCTAATTGGTTTCTGAGTAACAGATTTTTTGTTGTTTTGTTTTACCCTAATTTGTATTCCTCAGTAAAGTGTATAATTTGAGGATATCTACCTCTAATCAAGTGAAAGACGGTGACTATTTCAGAGTCCAAGTTTTTTAAAAAAATCATTTGTGGAATGAGCTGTTTGTTGTTTCCTTGACTCATGATACTGCTGTAGACTGAAGATAATGAGTGCTACTGAGTAGGATAGAGAGACAATCTGAGCTCTCTTTCTCGAAGACACAAGACTACTGTCTTCAATTCATGTGTTCTATCATGCCTGGCATAAAATAAGGTGTTTGATGTATGAGTGAGTGAATCTGTGAATGAATGTCTTTCACAAGCAGCATACCATCATGCAAAGGTGGTTGGCGTGAGCAATGAAAAATAGTTGTCAACCTTGTTTAAAATTTCACATTCCTCCTCTATAAAATATTTATAGGTTATCATTTAAGGGTCTCCGTTTTTGAAACACCACTAGTAAGCCACTAGTTTGAAATAAATGCATGAAAATTTATTTGTATTGATAAATTTGTTTAACCCGTTATGTTTAAACTTAATGTGCTAATTATGTTATTATGCACACCAAAAGGCTTTGGATCTTTCACAATTCACCAATTAGACCCTGGATGCCATTCAGGTGCTCTCTTAAATATAATTGTAGGCTGGCAGACTGTTTTCCTCCAAATGGAAAAATTAATTTGATTGGGACCCAATAATAATATTTTACAGGGTTATATTTTTGTTTTTGTTTTTTTCATGTGTGGCAGGAGTTCAAATAGTTTTATAAAGTGAAAGGTAAATAAAGGGAGAAGAGAGAAAAGTGTACTAGAAGTGAGAGACGGGTCAGAATCCTTCAAACTGCCTAACTCTGTACACATTCTGTAGTTTTCTTGATTGTCTTGATTTGAATAAGGAATGGAATATTACTCTGATATGGGAGAAAGGGATACAACTGAAGGCAAGATTGTGTTGTGTGGTGTTTCACAGAGGTTTAAATAATTTTTAAGCCTCTTTTTCAGGTGCATAGAACCAACCTAAGTTGGTGAGTTGTCATGGTGTGCAACACAAGTACATAATCAAGATAGAACTGAGATTTTTGTTGTTGTTGTTGTTCCTAAACTGGACTTTTAAGTAACTGTTCAACTCTGCTCAATCTATTACTCATCAGTGTTATTATAACCAAATGGCTAAAACTTCCAATCTGGTCATTTTCAAAGATATTTCCAAAGAGAAATCATTTTAAAAGCCATTCAGGAAAAATACCTTTTATTTTTTTGCCACTGTTCAGAATGGAAAGTAACTGCTTGTAACAGAAACTGCCCTAAATCCACAAAGTTAATCATCATCTGAGCAGTGAAATCAGCACATCGGATATTGATTATGACTTAAAAGAAAACAATGAATGAGCATGAATCCTAATCGTGAGATAGAGAACCTTAAACTGATCTCAGTCATAAACCCACAGTTTATTCCTTATTTCAGGAGAGTATTTTCAAATTAAGACACAATGACTAAAACCACATCTCTCTACCCAAACCACATTCTCTCTAGAATTTGACTACAAGTTGTCTTTTTCTTTTTCCTTTTATATGACACATCAGTTGAAAATAGGTAAATAGGTGCCCAATAAAGATAGGCTATGGTAACTAAAGCCATACAAACCGAATGCTCAAGGGTTTTTAAATCCTTTTATATCAGGGAGCCCAGAATATTGTCTCTTACCTAGTGTAAAATTTTACTACGTCTCTTACCTAGTGTAAAATTTTACACCTAGTGTAAAATATATTGAGTCATCTTTCTGGAAAGTACCATTCAAGTTATAACATTTTGCACCCATGAAGAGCCTTGTTGAATGTTTTTTCAGAGATATTAATACAATACTACAGCAGTCTAGCTTAAAGATCACTAAGGAATGACTGACTTATCACCACTCTGGCTAAATTTAAAAATAAACATGATAAAGCAGCATGATCCATGCGTCCAGTAGGATATTTTCCTAATTGTCTAATTTTTTTTTAAATTGCTGAGCAATAACAGCAATAATAATAATGACAATAACAATATTATAATACTTAACATTTACTGAGCACCTACTATTATCAGGCAGCCTTCTTTTATTACTCTTCTCAACAACCACATGAGGCAGATATTATCATTAACACCATTTTGTAAATGAGGAAACTGAGGATCCAATGGCCATTATTATTATCAACATCATTCTAAATTATGTGATGGGAGAAAATGTTGTAAAATAAGCGTGATAGCAAGACAAAAATAAGCATGATAACAAAGATTCAGCTTTATCTCTATATTTTAGAAGACTTGGGGGTACACTTATTTACATACCATATAATATGCTATACAACTAGTATGAAATATTCGGGATTCATGTATTTGAATCACTAATATTTCACAAATTTCAGGCAACTCTGAAAGGTAATTGAGCGGATTCGACACATGTCAAATGTGTATTAGACATGTGTATTAGAACATGTCCCTTTAACCTTGATGAATAAAAGCTGAAGTCACATTGCAATCTAGAATTGAATTGCATGACAAGTAATAAATTGATTTAAGTAGAATAGTTTTAAGTAAATAGTTTTAAGCAGATTGTTTAAAATGTTTCAGAAAGACTAGTATCATAATCACTGAGTAGAAATAAAAATCACTAATACATATCAGAGCTCTTGATTTCCGTTTCTTTGCACAGGTGAATTAGTTGATCTACCTGACTATTAAGTAAATTAATAAATTAATAAATCTTAAATAAAATATTGACTATTAAATAATAAATCTTATTGATAAATATCCCTTATTTAAGTAAAATAAGCTTTATTTATTTAAGATTTATTTAAATAAGTTGTACATGTGCCTCTCAAGAGTAAACATTAATATATGCAACCAAAATTTAGAAAGTAAGATGAAATTTCCTTCAGCAGAGAAAGGGAATTGTATATAATTCCATTCAAGCTGGTGTTTTTTAAGCGTGTTTGAAAATACAGACTTGAAAATGTTGGTCTTGCTTTACTTTAGGCACCTTTAGTTACTCATTAGGATGATAGCTCCACATGTTAGTTTAAAAGTTACTGGCACTCAACCTGGGCCTGTATTTCTCCGCTAGAATAATTTTCTTTATGAAATTCCACATTGTGGGTGTTTATCTGATTTCACATGCATGAATGCTTCAGTGCTCTCCCTCTAGTTATCACTTAAATTCCTATTAGCCAGTATAACTCATGCAGAAGAATTCAATGCTGTCTTTAAAGATCACCTAAGTTATAGCTTGGGAAGACATTGTATTGTCACCCCCCTCCTTTCCCAAAAAAGCGTGCATTTAACTTGTTAGAAATCTACTCAATTTTGTTAATGCGAAAGTGTTAAGAATAAACCTGTGACATGATAACCACTTCACATCCCTGCTGAGCAGACATTTGGAAACTTTAAAAAAAAAAAAAAAAAGCAGGGGGCTGAGGATTGCAATAGACCATGGTCTCCACAATCAGCTCTCAGTATATATTCCCAGGCTGAACACACCTAGTTTCTACTTTAGGAAGATGTGTGTGTGCACGTGTGTGTGTTGAAAGTCCATGGAATCCTACTCGGAAAAGGAAGAGAATAGAGGAAGAACACATTGAAGACATGTAATCTCCTTAAGTACTAGAGGCAAGACATTCTCAGAAGTTCAGATCTCAGTTAATGTCCCCATCTTTTATATTCACTAGTGTAGTTAACAGTAGAGGGAACATCATGTTAAACATGAGGGTCATTACCAGCCTAAGGGACAAAATTTGAGATACATTTAAAATGACACACTTTATGAATTTATACGTTTCAACCTATATAGAATCCCTTCAGATGTTGCCCATACATTCACTGACAAATTCCATAAATGTACAGATAATCTGCAGTTAATAGAAGGCTTTTCTTCTTATGCAGTTGCCATTTTCCCCCTTTTCCTTGCAGAGATTCTATCTTCCGTGGGCCTTCGTGTGACTGTGTTGTCACAGAATTTGTTCAGTAATACCCATACTAAACTAGTCATCTGGCTTCAGTCTTATCTTCCAATGGAGGTGACTACCTCTGTTTTCCACTTATCTTTCCATCTCCCCAATTTCCAATATTTTTCTTGTTCTTTCAGATCTTTCTTATCTACAATTTTCTCTCAAGAATAATGGGATGGAATTGGGGGTGAGGGTAGAGGGAAAGAACTGTAGTTTGAAAAACCCTCCGGTCCTCATTATTGACACATCCTTCTTCCCACCTTTTCCTTAGGATTGAGTGTTAACTGAAATAAGGTTGGTCCTGAGGTCATTGATCTGGTCATCAGATCCTCATACTTACCAATTAATATAGCAAACTGTTGTAGGGAGATTGGGTCATGAGTGAGCAAGCACAGAGGGGATTTCTTTTTTCTTTAACCATAACTATTTTATTTTTTATTATTTTTTAACCATAACTATTTTAAAAAGTTATAATAATGATAGCAAAAAAAATTGTTCCATGTCCAATGCAGTTTATTTAGGCTCTTTAGGGGCTTCAGAAACACATAATCTCTTCCACTTAACCCACCACACACACAGTCTAATAATTTTCAATCCACTTGTGTGAACTGCATTTCTTTTGTTTTGTGTGGCTGCGCATTTTGCAGAAAAACACCTTGTATCAAATTCTTCCTCTGCATTATCACTCTAACACACAGACAATGCAGAGATCACAGGTGGGATAGTAGAGAACATGTGTTTAGGAAAGTCTTGCTTTAGGAAAACTCAGTTTTTAATATGTGAAATTTCAAGCTATCCTGGCCTGCCATTTTCTTAATGTAAACCTTTTATTGATGTATAACATGTATTGAATAAACTACACAGGGGCGCCTGGGTGGCTCAGTCATTAAGCGACTGCTTTCAGCTCAGGTCATGATCCCAAAGTTCTGGGATCAAGTCCTGCATCGCACTCCCTGTTTGGGCCGGAAGTCTGCTTCTCCCTTTCCCGCTCCCTCTGCTTGTGTTCCCTCTCTTGCTGTCTTTCTCTCTCTCTCTCTCTCTGCCAATTAAATAAATAAATAAAATCTTCAAAAATAAATAAACTACACAAATTGTAAATATATGGCTCAATATAGATAGATGGATAGAGATAGATGAATAGATAGATGATAGGTAGATAAAAAATGGTGATATCAGTAATCCCAGGACCTCCCTCCTGGTCCGTTCCAGTTACTACCGACCCTCTCAAGTGTGACCGCTACTGGGACTAATAACACCACAAATTAGTTTTGCCATTTGACCCTTTTAAAAATACATTATACAGTGTATATTCTTTTGTATCGCTCAGCATTTTACTCAGCATTTTATTTCATGTGGTAGCTTGTAGTTACAGTTCATTTATTCCACTGCCATATAATATTTTTTCATTGTATAAATATACCACCATTTATGTATGTTTTCTACTGTTGATTGGGAATATTTTTAATGTTTTATTTTTATGGATAGTGCTACTGAGAACTTTCTTGTTCATGTGTATTTTTCAGCATCAGTATGCATTTCTGCTGGGCTTATAGGAGGAAAAAAGATTACCCAGATATAGAGTATAGGAGGAAGGGGGTGCTGCCAGTTTTCCAAAGTGGTTGTACAAATTTGAATTCCTACAAGCCATCTGTAATAGTTCCAGTTACATAATGTACTTTCCAACACTTGGTATTGTCTGTCTTTTTTATTTTAGTCATTCTGGTGGATTTGTGGTTGCATCTGACCTGGGATTTCAGTTTGCATTCCCTTGATGACTAATGAAGTTGGCAACTTTTTAATAAGTTTATTGACCATTTGGAATCCTCTTTTATGACAAGTGTACACATTTGCTAAAAATTTGGGTCCATTTCTCGACTAGATTGTCTGCATTTTTCATATTGATTTATAGACGTCCTTCATATATAGAAGTCCTTCTGGATACGAATCCATGTCAAATATATGTATTATAAATATTTTCTCTTATTCCATGAACTGCCTTTTTTCATTTTCTTCATGATGTATTTTGATGAACAGGATTTACTACCTATAACATACTCCAATTTATTATTTTTTGTTTCCTGCCTAAGACATTTTTGTTTACCCAAAAGTCATGAAAATATTTTGTTTTTTTTCTAAGAACTTGATTTTTTTTTTTTTACATTTAGTTTTTCAATATATTTGGGATTGATTTTTGTGTATTACATGAGATGGGAGTCAAATTTATTTTTTCCACTTGACTTAGCCAAGTACCATTGATTAAAAGACCATAATTCCCCTCATTTCATTATAGGGTCGCTCTTTTCATAAATTACCTGATCATTTATGTGTGAGTCTATTTCTGAGCTTTTTATTCTGTTCAAGTGGTCTAATTGTTTATCCTTGCATCAAAACCATAATGCTTTAATTACTATAGCTTTATAATAATTCTCAAAAATTCTTAATAATGTTTAAGTTCTCCATCTTTGTTGTTCAAGTTTATCTTGGCTATTCTTGGCCCTTTTTATTTCCATATAAAATGAGAAGTTTGCTGTGGCTTGACTTATGATTAAGTTATGTTCAATTTTGGTTAAGATTTCAGGTATATTTGGAAAAGAATGCACATTCTGATATTCTTTGATGCAGGAGGATTCTACATATATCAATTAGGCCTAGTTCATTACTTGTGTTACCCAGAACTTCTGTGTCCTAAGAGGGTTTTTTTTTTTCCTTTTTCTTTTATTTTTTTAGGGGGTGTCTGCAATTCAATCAGCTATTGAGAAAGGTGTGTTAAAATTTTTTTACTATGATTGGAGATTTGTCAATATCTCCTTTTATTTTTGTGAAATTTTTGCTTTGTGTATTTTGAAATCATGTTATTGACGGAATACAGATTTAGAATTATATTACCTTTTCCTACTCTAATCCCCTTTTTGTATATAATACCTTATATCAGTCAAACTACAGTCAGAAAACAGAAACTACATTAAGCAGATTTACTACAAAGAATTGTTAACTGAATTAAATAGTGGCTAACTACAAGAAAGAGTAGAAAAAGAACTCCAAGGATTACAGAGGTAGGACCCACAGCAAGCAGGTTACACCTCTTAGGGCTAAGAGAAAGTAAACAGAAAAGGACTGAAACCTTAGAGGAGGTGCTGCAAGGCTAAGGGCATAGGGCAGTGACTAACTAATAGTAACTATTAGTTACCACAAATAGTAACTAAAATGAGATTCGTTTGCCTGGAAAATGGGTGAACAGTGAGGATGTGATGAAGAAATTTGCCAAAAGGACACCTTTGCTTAACTGTGAGGGCCACAACAGCAGAAGTACTCTCGCAAAATGCTGCCTGGATCCACAGGATACTGACTGAAACAAACCCTTAAAGGGAAAGTCCTTTCTTTCTTTTGCAGCTTTGCAGTGTTTCTCTAGTACCCTCTATTGGTGGCCAGCTGGAAAAAGGGAAATGTAGTATGCAGAATTCAGTTCCAGTAAGTACAGGGTGAGGGGTACTTCTGGAGTTAGGAGACAATAAATTATTCACTAGCACACCTTTTTTATGTCTACTAATGTCCCTTGCCGTAAAGCCTACTTTGACTGGAGTTAGAGCCATCCCATTCTCCTGGGGGATGTTTCCATGCTGTATCCTTTTGCACAGTTATATTTTCAGTTTTCCTGTGTTCTTGTATTTAGGATGTATCTATCATAAGCAGAATATAGCTGGGGTTTGTATTTTTTCTGGTGTGATAATTTTAGACTCTTAATTAGAATATTTAGTACTTCTAAATCTAAAGTAATTGGTGCTACATCTTGGTTGATATCTACTGTATTGTTAACCTGGTTTTTATTTGATCCTTTTTCTTTCGTTTCTTGCCCTTTTTTTTTTGATTAATCAGAAATATTTAATTTTTCCTAATTAGTTAGTTATGCATTCTTTTACTAGTCTTCAGCATTTACCCCCAAGATTAGAATATGAATCCTTGACTTATTACAATCTAATATAAGTGATTCTTCTTACCAAATTATTACTAATTTTAGAATATTAGAATTCTTTAATTCCTTTTACTTTTTCCCATTTTTGTATCAACTTTGCCATTCTTTTAATTCTACATACATTTTAAACTTGGTAGAAACATTTCTGTTATTGTTTTATACAGTCAGTTGCCAATATTCATTTTTATGTATATATTATCATATATGTATATTTACTTTTACAATTACTCTTCATTCCTTACTGCAATTCTTCCTTGCTTCTTCTTCATTCTCACTCTGTACTGCATATGGGGGTTCCAACTACACTGCTGTTAGACTTTTTCACTATGTTCCACATTTCTCCAAAGTTCTTTCCTATGTTTTTCATTAGTTTACTTTTCTGCTTAAATTCAGATATTTTCTACTGCTCCTTGAGTTTACTAATTCTGTCTTCTATTGCATCTAAAAATCAGTTCATTTAATCTACCTAATGAGTTAATTTCCGTGTATTTCTCAGTTCTAGAATTTTTATTTGATCCTTTTTTACAGATTCTAATACTCTGGTAAAATTCTTTATGTTGTCACTCTCTGTTGTTTTGACTATGTTAGTTATTTTAAATTCCTTAGCTAACTCCAATATCATGTTTATCTATGGATGCATTTCTTTTTTTTTTTTTTTAAAGATTTTATTTGTTTATTTGACAGACAGAGATCACAAGTAGGCAGAGAAGCAGGCAGAGGGAGAGGAGGAAGCAGGCTCCCAGCTGAGCAGAGAGCCTGATGCGGGGCTCGATCCCAGGACCTTGAGATCATGACCTGAGCCGAAGGCAGAGGCTTTAACCCACTGAACC
>NW_019154086.1:17779841-17819764 GCF_002288905.1 Enhydra lutris kenyoni
GAGTTCTTTTTTTTTTTTTTTTAAAGATTTTATTTGTTTATTTGACAGACAGAGATCACAAGTAGGCAGAGAAGCAGGCAGAGGGAGAGGAGGAAGCAGGCTCCCAGCTGAGCAGAGAGCCTGATGCGGGGCTCGATCCCAGGACCTTGAGATCATGACCTGAGCCGAAGGCAGAGGCTTTAACCCACTGAACCACCAAGGCACCCCTATGGATGCATTTCTATTGTCTACTTTTTCTTTTGGTTTCTTGATTATGTTATCGTGGGGAGTCTGGGGGCATATCTAATTTTTTATTAAAGACTGACAATTATGTATAGAATATTATAGAGGATGCAATGTTGCATTTTCCTCTGTAATGAATTCATCCCTCTCTTCACTAGGCAGATAACATGATAGTTTATCATAATTTAATCATGAACTGTTCCATGTTGAGGCTGGGTTGAAGCTCTGGAAAGAGTGTACCTCTACGTATGGTTCACTCTGGTTCTCAAGAATTTTCAGCTGACAGTCCGATGTTTCTCTAAGGCCCTTCCTTCTGCAGGTCCTTTCTGTCAAGACTGCCAAATTTTGCATTGCTTTTCAGAGTCTTTCCACTTAGGTCTTTGGTGTTCTGCCCCATGAAGGCCCAGAAATTGGCATTTTTTGAGGTGATAAACATCCCTGTATTTGAGGCCCCTCAGATGCCTACCCAAAGCTGTGCTGGTTTTTTGTCACCCAAGATTCTCCTTCCCCAGTTCCAATGCTGAGATTCTCAGTTACCTCCCTATGCCCAATTGGCAAATGCCCCCAGGATAAAAATGGCTCTAAGTCACTTCAGCATAGAATTTATACCCTCTCTGTTTCTCATTGCCTTCCCAGCATCCTAATACTCTCAGACAATGTGGTATTTTATACTGTTTTTCTGTTTGTTCTCAAGAAAAGTTATGAGCTGCAAACTACTATATCTCTCCACCATAGCAGAACCTGACATGTAACCAAATAGTTTGATACATTTTGGCAGATTCGGATTGTGAAAATTACTAATTTGAAAAAGTATGGTTTCAAGTTTGATACACATCAAAAATTTTTTCCAAGCAGTTCCTTTGACTTCATGGTTCTCTTTTTCAGAGATTAATTAGGAAAATATTAGTGGATAATTAATATACAATCAGTTTTCAAATATTTCTCAATTCTAAAAACCTGTAAATCTTCATTAAGTATAATTCAAACCTGATTGAAAAAGTAGAAAATGTATTTCTAAACTATTTTTATATCTCCTCTATCTTAATTCTAAAATTAATTTCTCCTGCAGACAAATGTGTTTCTGCAAAATAAGTATCACTACTTACACCAGAAAAAGATTCAAAAAAATCTTCAAATAATAATACTAAAAAACTGTAGTGGGAAGCAATTAAATGATTTTCTTCTTTCTTTCTTTCTTTCTTTCTTGATGAGGGGGAGAAGGGGCAGTGTAGTGTGTTTGGTAAGGGAGGCCCAGAGAGCCCTCTTTGCCCCCTTTACCCCCCTTTTTATCTTCCAGAGGAAAGTAGAGGGATGCTGGCTATACTTTGAAATGAGGCTATGTGTTTCAAACCTGGGAATGGGTAAGAGGGGATCTGTGCTTTGAGCAACCTGAGCCAGAGGGAGAGGGCTATTGGAGGGTTGAAAGGAAGAAGGATGGTACTTGTCAACTTGTACCTTTCACTCGGAAAGAAGGCAGCAGCCAACAGTAGCTCAGAGGTTTGTAAACCGAGTCTGCTGGCTTCAACAAGGGAGGCAATGAAGTCAAATTAAATATAAAAAAGTTGTTTGTGCAAAAATAAACAATATATACAAGATCTAAAGAGTTCTGTTTGAAAATACTTCATAGTTATATCTTCAGTAAAATATCAAACTGGAAATCTAGAAAAGAATCAGGTAAACCCTACTTTGACTCGAATGTTTATGTGAAATGGCTTGGCATACACAGATAGGTAGATAAATCAATCTCTCTCTTTCTCTCTTTCTCTTCCCTCTCAGGTTCTGTGGTAAGTGTGATACAACATTATGCCATTAATCTTTAGGCAAATCATGTAAATAATTTTATCCAAGAGTTTCTGAAGTGTTAAAAATGACCCTTTATTCTTCAACTTCTAAGGGAAAGGACAGCTTAGGGATTGTTAAATTGAAATGCAGTGTAAACATATTTAAAAATATTATAATGACAACAGTGATAGTTTTATTATATAACATGTTGGGAGATTAGGGGATTTCTTTTTTTTTTTTTGAGATTAGGGGATTTCTATCTTTACTTTCTATCTATCTCCAACCCCACTCTGAAGATACTTTACAGGGATTTATAATGATCTTATGTGAAAATAAACATCCAGTTCAGCCTCAGGGAGAAATAATTTAGAAGCAGTCTCATCTTCATGCCTCAGTTTCTACTTGTGAGGTAAGAGTGGTGAATATTAATTATTCATTCATTACCTGTGGTGTACCCATTTTATGAATCATGCTATATTTGGGCAGGTATGTATGATAACAGTGGAAAGTAGATGAGCTATCTCTACTTGTGATTGGTATTCTCTTATTTTACTGATTGCTCTCCAGGACACAAAATCCTCAGGGAGCAAATGACTTGAGATTCATTTTTTTGTGTGTGGAAATATTAATTACCAACTTGTGAAATATAGGGAGAAAAATTGTGTGTGTGTGTGTGTGTGTGTGCATATAAACAGTTTTACAATGTAAAACGAAGCACTTATAATTAAATATTACTCATATGTTTATGTATAAATATTATTATGTTTGGAATTAGCTCATGATATAGTATATACACTATATTTAACAACTATCCTTTGTAGAACACTTATTATGTGCCAGATGATGCATTAGTCCCTAACACATGTTGTTTTGTTAATCCTTCAATCTTCCCTATGGGGAATGAATTCATTTTCATGTTTTAAGGATAAAGAAACAAAAGATCTATCAAAGTTAAGTAGTCTCTTCAGCAAGAAAAACAGACATCACCAAAGAAAAGCAAGTGAACATTGTGTGCCTTCGAATGTAATACCTAAGGAAAGACACAACATCAATCTGTAGTATTCTGACTAGGTAGCCTTAACCTAAGTCTAATCATGTAGAAATATCAGACAAACCCCAATTGAGGTAGACTTTATAATCTGTACAAAAATGCCAGTGACTTGGAAGACAAAAAAAAAGCCTGGGAAACTGTTTCAGAGCAAAAGAAACTGAGGAGACATGACAACTATATGCACTATATATCTTAGAATGGATCTTATACTGGAGGAAAAAATAGTAAAAGGTCATCATCAAGACAACTGACAAAATTAGAATTGGGACTGTAGATTAGACAATAGTATTGTATCAGTGTTAAAGTCAATGAATTTGATAAATATATTACGCAAGATAAATATTACCGATCTGAAGAAATGTGCACTGAAGTAATAAGGGGTAATGAGGCATGATGTATACAACCTACTCACAAATGACTCCAAAAGAATAACTAATAAACATATATATGTGTATCTGTCTATACGTGTCTACACTACACTAAACACACACATACAAACACACACGTTAAGGAGAGGATTATGAATGTAGCCAGAATGTTTAAATTGTTGGCAAATATGGATAAAGGGCAGTTGAGTTCTCAATATTATTCTTACAATTTTTCCGTAAATTTAAAATTATTTCTAATAGAAAGTTGGATTTCTTTTATTTTGTTTTGTTTTGCTTTTTTAAGATACACTTCCAACTTCTAGGTAGATTTAACTTTAAAATATGTTTGGGAACAATTAAGTAATTTAAAGTGTAGATAAAAAGATATGAAATCTTCATGGTTACTGTTTAATTTCATGACACAGACAAAGCCCTAAGCTATCCAATATGAGTTTTTTTTCATTTGGAAATGACAACTGTGACAATTCACTTTGTGTGCTGTGGTAGGAGGCAGTGGGGTGAGGTAGAAAGAGTTCTGAGGGCTGCATGATATGGTTTATAAGCACTGATTTGCTGCATGACCATGAGCAGGTCACTTCACCTGCCCGAGACTCCCATTTCTTCATCAACAAAATAAGATTAGATGTGAGTATGTTGAAAGGCTTTCCTCCTATAATTCTGAGTTATAGTCTAAGAAATAAAACATGAAAATCTAAAAATTAAAAACTCTACCAGCACAATTAAAGAGGAGAACAAAGTTAAAGGGAAAAGAATTTCTTTACACACCTATATAGTCTCAGCCTCATAAGTAGATAAAAACTTGGATCACTTTTATAAAAGAACAGAGGAATGTTTGCAAAGAAAACAACAAAATTCAAACTTTCAGGATGTCCATGAATTTGGTGGGATGATTGCATTTATGTTTCAAAAAGAAATGTAGCCAGGGGTGCCTTCCTGGCTGTCAAAGACCATGCAACTCTTGATCTGGGGTTGAGAGTTTGAGCCCCACACTGTGTGCAGAGATTACTAAAAATAATAAATAAACTTTTAAATTAATGTTACCAAAGGTCCGTGAGGTACACAAAAATTTTACTTTCCCTATTTTCATATTCCTGCCATAGCATATGAATTATTATTTTTACGAACAAACTAGATTAAAGAATTTAGAGAAGTATAGACATATCCTCATGGACTGCACTTGTAAAGATAGCAAGTTATATCATTATCACTTTACCAGAAAGGTCTTAGTTTTCTAATGCTTTTGGTTCTGTATGAGCCATAATTTATGTCAACAAAGAATCAGAAAATAATTATTTATTCTCTAACCATGATTAAACTAGACAAGACCAGAGTTAGTGTGTCATAAATATTGTTGACTTAAAGTAGCAAACAATAAAAATATTAAGAAAGGAAAGAAAAAAAATGGGAAGGGTAGGAAGGAAAAGAAAAGAGGAAAGAGAAGAATCAGGATGCCACAGAAAAGCTTTCAATGGTGAAATACATTTGTAAAAAGCTGCCTTCTATTTAGGTGACTTTCAGCTAAACTGTCTAAGCATTTGTAATGTGATGCAGCAAGTGGGAAAAAATAATTTTTAATTCTTCACTAAATGTGCATATAGATACAATCTTCCATTTGTCCAATCAACAAATATTTATTGTGTACATACTGTATGTCAGCACATTCTGAATATAAAGCAGTGAACTAGGTATATGCTGGTGGAAGAAGACAGATACTAACGAAACATACATAAGTAAATATCACTGTGATAAGTGATGTGGAGAGATTAGAAATAGATATATGACTGGGGTGGGTAGTTACTTTAATTCATCAGAGAAGGTTTCTTTGGGAACAGACATTTAAGCTTTGATCTGAGTAACATGAAACACAGTAAAGAAAATATTCCAGAGCAACTAGTACAAAGGCTTCAAGATAGGAATGTATTTGCTAAATTAGCAGAACAGAATGAAAGCAAGGTGGCTGAAACATAGTAGAAAATGGAAGAAAGTTGTGATGAATTTTCAGAGGGAGCAGAACATAAGGGATGTGTATTTTATTCTAGGTGTTATGGGTAGTCCTTGAAAGGTTTTAAGCAGGAAAGTGGATCTGATTTTCATTTAAAAGGATGATTTGGACTGCTGTATGTGAGGGAGAAATTATAATAATCTAGGCAGGAGGTCTTGGGGCCTGGAGGAAGGTCTTTCATGGATATGCAAAAGAGGAGGAACTTTGAAAGAAAGAGTCCACAGGACATGATGATGAATTGTAGGATGGGGTAAGTGAAAGAAAGGAGTCAAAGAAACCTTGTAAAATTCTGTCCAACCAAATAGATGTGGGGGGCACATACTGGAATGGGAAAGACTGGAAGAGGGGGCAATTTGAGGGAATGAAAATGAAGAGATTTCTTTGGGGCTTAATTTTAAGATGCATATTAGATAATTCAGGTTAGAGATGTCACATAGACAGTTGAGTCTACAATTTTAAAATTCTGGGAGTCTAAAAGGGCTAGAGTTGGAACACTGGGTGTTAAGAGCATTTGATGGAATTTGAAGCTATGGGACCAGACAAATCACCTAAGGAGAGAATGTACTTGGAGAAAAAAAGTGGCTCCAGCTCTCAGGTGGAACAAAAGAGGAAGAGCCAACCCAGAAGACTTAAGAATAAGTGGTCAGTGAAATAATAAGAAAATAGCAAGAGCAGGGTATCATAGAAGATGAGAAAAACATGTGCTGATAGAGTGTCACCTGTTGAAGAGTGCTTTTGGACCATCTGGCAGATGAGGGCCTAGAGTCAGCACCAAGAGAGTCATGGTGGACCAGTACAAGAACTGCCTTTTTAAATTTTTTTCCTTTTTAAAAAAAATTTTTTTTATTCGAAAATAGTTTTCAGAAAATGCTACAGTAGTTTTAGGTGTACAACATAGTGATTCACCTTTTCTGTGTGTTATGCTCAGCTCACCATGTTATAGCTACCATCTGTCACCATACTAACTATTGCAGTATCACTGACCATATTCCCTATTATTTCTTTGTACAAGAGCAATCTTAATGGAATGGTAGAGACTGAAGCCTGAAAAGAGTGACTTGGGAAGAGACTATGTGATGAAAAAGCAGATGTAGAGAATATAAAAAATTATCTTCACTCATTTTGCAGTGAATGGTGGAAGCAACAGGGGACAGTGGCAGGAAGATGTGGAGGCAAGGGAGTTTGCCTATTTATTTTTCTTTAAAAGTATTGCTAGATTAGTGTGCACATCAACAGGATTAAGCAAGAGAGGAAGAGGGGATGTGGAAAGGTGACAATTTTAAGACCATAGTCATTGAGAGGATGGAAACATGGGATCCAGACAAAAGATTTTACCTTTTGAAAAAGCAAAGGAATGTCCAGGGAGGCTACTTGTGTAATTACCTCACCTTTTCTCTTAATTTATGTTCCATTACATAAATTATCTCATTTGATTCTCACGTAATTCTCACATATCCAGTCATTCCCATTTCCAGAGGAGGAAAATAAAGTTTAGAGAAGTTGAATAATTTCTCCTAGAACATTCAGTTAATAGGCAATAAATGTAGAATTCAAAGTTTTGTTGCAACTTCAACCTGAATGCTCTTTCCACTACATAATACCTTGATGAAGCCACCATTCTAAAGCCTTCTTCAGTGCAACATGGCAGGTGGTCACAGTGTATCACATACAGAGAAGTGCAATTGCTTTGATGCCATTATTCCCATTTGGTTGGTGACTTAGTGATCAGCAAATTGGTTGGTAATTTCAAGTTTGAAATTCCTGGAATCTGCTCATGTGATGTTTAATGTCCAATGTCCACATCCTTGCTTTCTGAATTGAATGACTGCTAGAATATAACAAGGCCACACTTATGCTTGCAACTAACTAACTAGCTAATGAACTAAATCCAAAATCTAATGCTTTTCTCAACAAATTTGGTTCAGATACTTGCTGCCCAGAAATTGCCAGTTCATTTTACCATTTTAAATGGAGTTGCATGCAATAAGAAGGCAGTAAAGTTAAATACCTGGTTATTGAATTAAAAAAAAAAAGGTAGGAAAAATACAAATCCAATCGAATGACGGTGCAGTACAGAGGAATTTATAATCCTGTATTCAAAAGTTATGGAATTTGATATTGGATGTCCTCGGTTCAAGTCTTAGATATGATAAACTCTCTTGGCGATCACTTTCAAGTTGCTTAATCTTTTGGTTTCCTCATTAGTAAAATGAGGGTAGTAGTACTATTCAAAAGAGTTGTGAGAAATAGAATAATCCAGTGAAATAACTTTGTAAACTTGGAGTACCTGTTGGTTGCTATTATTTATATAATGCTACATAATGTGTTTTATTTTGTATTTCTTAACAAGCTTTGTGAGCCAAATTTACTCTCCCTTCTGATAATGGTGAAATATTCCTTACGGGGCACTTGGATAAGAGAAGAAAATTGCCTGCAGAGGGACACTTCTCATTCTACCTATTCTAAAAAGCAAATCTTTTGAAATTGCCTCAGTCACATTTTCCCACAGAAGCATGTCCATTACTGCTACCATAGTACTCACTTGAGCCACGCACTCATTTGAATAATGTGCATTGAGGGCCTGTTATATTCCTGGCTCTGAAGGAACTAGACATCAGGATAGTAAAAGGATGGTGACACGTTTCCACTTCTCCAGTAGTTCACAGTGTAATATGAGGATGTCACCTCTATATAAATTTGTTTATCTATACATCCCTCCTCCCCATTCTCCGTCTCTACCTCCAGGTATGAGCTCTAGAATGCCAAGACCCTGTCTTGGTCATCTTTAGTTTCCTTTATATTAACTTGTTACAATTTGTTGCTCATAGTAGGTGTTCAATAAATAATTGAATTGAAGAAATATTTTTAATGTATTTTTAAAAATACCTAGGTGTACTAGTGGACTAACAAGCAAGATGGTTTTTCTCATAATGTTTCTCTGGTTACATTTAACAGCAAGTTAAAATTAGATCCTTTTCTTTTTTTTTTAAGAAAGAAAACCATAGCAACTGTGATGTCGAATGTTTCAGAGAGCACATTTTTAAGGATTTTCTTTTTCTGAATTGCCTATGTCTGAGGCAACTATTTCAATTGAAATTCTAATAAATAATTTGTGGTACTAATAGCCATATAAACTACTGTTTGTATTGATGAAGCAACAGAAACTCCCACATAGAATAGAATGTTTGATAAAGCGCTTGAAGAAAAAAATAAATGTGTTGAAAATCCACTGGATATATTTAAATGGTTACTCCCTGGAAATGGTTGAACATTAACCTCTCTTTGTTTCTTGTATCTGTATTTATTACAAAACCTTAGAGATTGTTCTAATGTTTCATATAAATATTTTCCAGAGATTTTTTTTAAGGCATGTCTCTATGAGGAAATCAATTTTATGGTGCTGTCTTCTAAATTAAAGAATGAGCATTTTTACAGAGTGTTATCAGTGAATACTTCTTTGACATACATAATGATTGCCTAATAGTTTTCTCTAAAAGTATTTTTATTGAAGTAATGGTTAAAGTATAACTCAATGCCTCAGGAACACTGACTAATGTCATGTTAATCAACTTGACTATTTAAAAAAATGAAGAAGTTGATAGTTTAAATCTAGTTGGTACATGATTCACTTGAATTATCAAAGAAGAAAATGTACTTTATCCAGGACCAAATTTAAAATAAAATTTTTAAAAACTAGCAAAACATCTCAGATACAACTTTTGCACAGTTACAGGCCATATCATTATAAAAATCCAATTTGTTTCTCTTAATTTTGTAAATTAACCTTTGACTCACAGCATCCATATTGATCAACATCTTTTGAATGCCTACTCTATGCAAAGCACTTAACTAATGTCAAGATAAGTAAAGCATATTTCTGCTTTTAGAGAGCTTATGGGAAGAAATAAGTCATTTGTGCATAACTGCAATGTAGAAAATAAGTGGTATAAATGCCATAGATATTCTGAGGTGGGAGAGATGGATAACATCTGGCTAGGTTTGGACAAGTACAATGAGCTGGGAACAGTAAGATGGAGGATTCTTAACAAATAGACTAGAAACCAGTATCTTTTGGAAGTAACAAGAAATTCAACTTGACTTCAGAGCAGTTTATAGAAGGAGTGCCAGATAAGTCTGGAAATATACACTGGGCTAGGTGGTGAAAGGCCTTGAATTCCAGATTATTTAAGTGTAATTTCATAATGTTTTTAAAAAAGTTGTAAGGGAGCAGTTGCATAACCCTTCTGTAGATATGCAACAATTTTTATAAAGAACAGGCTCTAAATCTGAAGATGAAGTCACCTGATTTGTAACCAACATTGAAAAATATTGATTGGGTTCAGCCATACTTTTCAGCCTGCACATTTAGGCCACTTTCAGACACTAAAATATTTATTCTGAGTTTTTGAGGGGGCCTGAATTATTGTTTCTTGTCTGAATTTGGAATAATTGATCTTCCAGATGTTTGAAAACAAAATACCTGCCCTCAAACTTACTCCTTCTGAGTGCTCTATGTACCATGTACACTTTTTCCTCCTTTATTACTGTTTCTTGTACAAAACTGAAGATCAAATTATGATTTATACAAATGGTTTAAGGACTGATGCAGAAAATACTCAAATGCCTGTTTCTTAAAAACAATAAAACCTTCCTTCTTGAAATGAAAAAGGGCTTGGGAAGGAAGATTGGAGTGGGGAATTTGAATGAAAAATGGACAGAGGAAGGGAAAGGGAGAGCGGGGTGGGGCAGGGAGAGAGAAAGGGAGGGAGAGCAATTATCTTCTAGAAGAAATGGTCGTAAAGATAAATTTATTCATGTGTATATTTCAAGAAATGTGAAATAAATACAGAAAATATAAGTAATGCTGCTGTAGATCCAGAATGTTACTAACTACAACCAACTACAGATATTCTGATACATTTTAATGATAGGTTTTGAAAGCGGAGAGTTTAGAAAAGATACCTGGGACATACTATGCAAATTTTGGAGTAGGTCACCCACCAGCAATTCCTGTTTATATTTTTCAGTCTATTGTAAGAATAAATATGAATCCTTAAGGTCAAATATTTTGAGCATTAAACAAGTTTTCAACAGTATCACAACTCTTTTGCTTCACAGATAACATTAGACCAAGAGGGGAAAAAAAAAACCACATTAGACCAAGAGGGGAACATAAATATAATGTCTATAGTATTCATAAGAATCCCTCTTTATTTGGAGCTTAGTCACATTGTGGTTTATAAATTTTACTCAGAATTCCATGCAACATTTAAAAAAACCACTTAATGCATATGCGGGATGTCAGAGTTGTGCTACTTCCATTTCTGCATCTCCACTATTGAAAGAAATATTAGTATAGATGTGTATCCCTAGTGTTCATCCACCATAGATCCTAATTCAAGGACCAAATCCTATATGGAATAAGAGAAAACATAAGATAGAATGATGGCCAAGACAGGTTCCCCTCACAATTCTGACTAGCCACATCAGTGGTCCAAGAAATGTATTGGATGCCAGCCATAATTCAAAGAGAAGATAAAAAAAAAAACACAAAAACAGAGCCTTGTAAATAGTAATGCTGTGTTGATGGGACCTGTGATTCCCAGTGATGGTTATCTTCTTCAATATTGAGCATAATACAGACTGACAAAAATTTTAATTTTTTTAGGTATTTTCCCCTATAGACACAGAACTCAGTCAGTATAAATCACTGGGGAAATATTCCGATATTAAACCTTTGCAAATTAACATCCAAGACCACTATTATTGGAATTATTAGCACTTGATCTTTCCTATGAGATCTGGACCATCATAGTAGGGTTTTTGGTATGTCCATGTTTGACCTAAGCCCTTTCTGATGACACAAATATACAATGATAGAGGGAGAAAAGTGTCTCAAGGTACAGCCATATATACAGTTTTGCTACTTTCTTCGTTTTCCTTAAGAATTACCAGGTCATGAGTTGCCTGGGTGGATCAGTTGGCTAAGTGTCTGCCTTTGGCTCAGGTTATGATCCTGGAATCCCGGATGAAGCCGGGCTTGGGCTCTCTGCTCAGTGGGGTGTGTGTTTCTCCCTCTGCCTTTCACCCTGCTCGTGCTCTCTCACCCAGCTAGTGCTCCCTGGCTCTCGCTCTTACTCTCTCAAATAAATAAATAAAATCTTTTAAATAAAAATTATCAGGTTAAATTTCAGGGTGTTTTAGAGGTTTTCAATAGGCAAACTGCTGTCTTTCAAACAAATGGACAACTTTAATAAAATCATAAATTTTGAGAAGCTACTCAGGACTTTATCTTGGGTCAGGTACTGTCCTTGTGGTAGATAAGAAGAAGTAAGAAAGTTAGCTTTTATGTCATTGTTATCCTGTTGTCATCCTCACTCCTCCTTGCATTTTCTCTCCTCTCTGTGTTCTGATATATGTCTGCCATTAGCTGTAAAGAACAACATGCTAATAGAGAAAGAGTGGAGAATGCTAGAAGTAGTGAGTGAAAGTATTAGGGAGGAAATAGCAATTCAGGTTGTATTATACAGAGATCAGAAAAACTAATGACCAACAGTGTAATATGGATAAGTAACGTAACCTATCTATCTCTTAGTTTCTTTGGAAAATGTGGTTCTTATTCCTGTATACCCTAAAGAGTTGTTTCTAAGACAAAAGCATCAGCTTTTGGGTCAAAGAATCTTTAAAAAATAGGAACCAACCATACTACATAATTATTAAATCTTAGCACATTTTATATTTTGAAATTAATCTAGCATCAGAGATAATATATAGTATGCCTTTGAATCAAAAGGCCATTAGTTATTACATTTTTTTGGATAGTAATGATTTAGGCAAATGTCTCATCTCTATATAAGTACAGCTTGATACCATTGCTACAAAAAACATTAATACAATAGACTTAAGATGAATATGTGGCTCCACATTAATGTGAGGTTGAAGGTCATGTTCTTCTGCTATCAAATCAGTTCTGAATAATAGTTATCTTTAAAGCTGTTTAAACTTGAGATTTTCGTTACTAATAGAAGAAATAAATCAAGGAAACATTGTGCTTACAACATTTCTGGAAGCTTTTCAGAGGAAGCAGCTGTGGTTTCTTTAGACTCCCAAGTCTATTATGCAGGTTAGCAGTATATTTTATAATGAGTTCTAGACCACCTGCCTTTCCAAGGAAATTAATATTGAGATGGATTTTTTTTGTCTTTTTTTGTTCTCAGTACCTATGTATAAGGTTTTCCTATTCAGTGAATTTGGGCACCCCATAAAAATGTTCATTCAGTGTTGTTCAGCTATAGATTATTATTTTTAAAGACACTATCTAAATGTGTTTTCGACAAATTCTTGGTGAGTTTGAGATTGAAACGTACACTTCTCTAGTAAAACTGTCAGCAGATAATGTACATACAGTTTTACTTTAAGGTAATAAAGGAGGCCTATAATGAATAAAACAGTGTTTCAAATTAATTTGACTATAGTTTTAAGCCATTAGAACTTCAAATTATTGTTCTAATTATTTCCCTTCTTCTCACATTTACAGGAGTTTCAGGGGGGGAAATCAATGGATTCAGGAAGCAGTAGAAATTTGGAGAATACAGTGAAGAGGGTCTATCCTGATCAGCTTATTCCAAAGATAAACACAAGCAAGAAAATGTCTACCTTAGCAAACCAACCAAGTATCCTGGAAATGTCACAAGAGGTTAAGAAAAGCTGTGGAGAAAAACAGGTAGAAATCACAGCAGAAAGAATAAAAATGGCAAAAAGCACCAAAGAAAAACAAAGTAATGATTTAGAGAAAGTGGCCTTTAAAAGGAAGGCAGAAAATGAAGAAAAGCCAGCTGGAAAGAAAGAGGCAAAAATAGCAGAACTTGACAGTACGTTGATCGCCATGCCTCTGCCTCACATTCCCTTAAAAAATATCATGGATGTGGAGGTGAAGTTGGTCTACATTGATGAAGAGGATGTGAGCTATGAGTTTGTTGAGTCCTTCATGTCGACTGGGATACGACCAACGTGCCGAGCTGCTGAAATAGTAGACCCTTTGCATGTACCTAATGTCAGCTTTCTGCCTCAGATTGACAAATGGCTTCAGGTAGCCTTAAAGGATGCCAGCTCTTGCTACAGACAAAAGAAATATGCTGTGGCAGCAGGACAGTTCAGAACAGCATTGGAGGTATGGAATTAAAGAATATATAGATTGGGGACAGGAAACTGTGAAATGGAAAGTTTGATTACATTGAGCAGCTCTGATCATACTGTAATAAACAGTGATCATAGAGTGATATCAGAATTATACAATTGCCAGTTTATATAAAGCAAATAAGATATGCCTGCAAATTATATGCCTGTGTGCACTTAACATGTAGAAATCACCCCAAAAGCACACCTCATGCTTTTTTCTGTTAACAAACCCTATAGTGAATGGTAACATATAAAAATGCTGTTGGTTTTGTAATTTAGGTGTATACCTATAAAAGCCATAAAGTTTTAGTACAGTGTGGTGGGTAGAATATAGATTCTCTCTCTAGAAATAGGCAGTTAATGAGTATATGAATTTTCCCCTTTTGATATGTAGTGTTCATAATTAAATGCAACTATCTTTGCTGCTTAGCATGGGCTGATAACTTATGCCTGATACTTATTAAAAACAAAATAACACCATTTTACTTTATCATCAAACTTCAATTTCCTTCCCATTCTAGTGGGCTTTATAAATAATTATTTTTCTCTCTGCAAGCAAGTAAATTGGTCAGTATTGTTTATGGCATAAAAAAATAGCCCATGGATAAAATAAACTTGGGAATCACCACTGAAACACAAAATAGGTAGTGGGAAAAATTGTTCCATCTTATGACTCACTGAATCTATAAAAGGTCCAAAGTGGGTCATTAGAAGTCATACTGACCTGACAATATTGGTGACTGCATATTTCATTAATTACAAAAAAAATTTTTCCAATGCATTCTATGTGTGCTTGGTGGCTCCTGGAGATAGAAAAACCTGAGTTAGAATGTGGTCCTTTCCCCTAACAATCTGGTGAGGGAGCCAAACCGGTAAACAGTTAAATAAGAGATAGCATAAAGCGGCAATGACAGAAGCATGAGCAGGAGTTAAATGTGAGCTGTTTGTGGTAGAGATGTAAAGCGTAAAGTATTATTTCCACTATTACTTGCAGGTTAAAATGACTATATCTGCAATGAATTATTAATGGATAATGCCAGAAAATGGTGTCCCTAAATATTTAAAAAGAAACTCTAAACACAGAAAAGAGGCCCAAAGAGATGAAGTGATGAAGTAGTGCACAAATGGATGCATCTATAAATACTTCTGTCCTCACAGAGGGTAGTCTACCCAAAGTAAGGAAGAGTGATGCTTTATGTAAACTTGTGAACTGTGTAGAAAGTGCCAAAAAATTAAGTTATCCACAAACCGCTGAGAGTCCTATCCTGTCCTTTGAGCTAAAGACCAGAGGCCTCTGACTAGGGAAAGGATGCTAAAGAAAGGTTCCAAGAAGAACCCTGAGATCTTCTACTAAGGCCATTTTCTGCTGAAATTTTTTTAGGGTTGGGACCAGGGTTAAATGTATAATTTTAAAGATGAGAAAAGTAATTGTTTTGGAAATGAAAAAAAAAGGGTAAAATAAGAAAGGTTATAAACTTCAAATTAAGTCTGGATAGAAGGGAAAAACTATCTGTATTAACCGGAAGAAAATATCTGTTTTTTCCATAAAACCCAATATTCAAAATTATAAAATTTGAATCAGGTTTTAATGACCCCAAGATATAACTATACTAGAAAATACTTTTGTTCTCTCTCTCTCTCTCTCTCGCAGCCAACGCTCACACTCTCTTTCCCTCTTTCCTCTACCTCTCTCCATTCCTCCCCCACCCCCCCAACAAGGGTTTTTAGGAAAGTGTTGGATGTTGACACTAATTACTGGTAATTAACAAAGGTAATTATTTTGAGACCAAAACTTAACTTAGACATCTGGCCTAGCTTTTGTCTAATTATCTTGGGAGTTAACTTTGAAATTTTACCTAGAATGTCTCTTAATAAACCAGAATTGCTGGGAATAGAAAAGATTTTTAAACTCTTTAATCCTTTCTTCTCCTAAATTTAACTTCCTCATACTAAGATTATGTTTGGCTGCAAGTGATAGAAAACCCAAAATAACAGAATCTAAAGCAAGAAAGGTTTTTGTGTTGTTTTATTTTGGTTTTCCACATAAATGTAGGTAGTCAAATGCTGGTATGGTATGATCATCAGAGCTCCAGATTCTACTTTGTTCCTCAAGATGTGGCATTGACCTCATGATCCAAATGGTAGCTCCTATTGGTGTCATCATATCCACATTCTAACCAGCCAGAAGGCAAGAAAAGGAAGAAGAGAGGCACAGTTTATCCCCCTGAGCACAATTCACAGGGGTTGCACACACTATTCCCATTTTTCTTTTTTCCATTGAACCAAATTTAGTCATGTGGCCATACAAACCTGTAAGGGACGCTGAAAACTGTCGTCTTTATTTTAGATGGCCCTGATATTCAGGGGTTGTATTAATAATAAGAAGATACTTGATGGCTTTTAAAGATTTCGCATCTTCTCATACTACATCAATAGACAACATATCTTTTTGACATTGAGTTACATTTCTTATGAAATTTCTGCCATTGTTATCTTGAATTTTTGCCTATATGTTTTGGATTTTGTCAGCTGCCTTTCCTGTATCTGTTGATAATTGTATTTTTGCCCATGTTCTTGTATTATGATGATAAAATACATTGATTAATTTTTAAATGTTAATCCAGTGTTGCATTTTTGGGGAAAGCCCCTCTTGTTCATGAGGAGTTATTATTTTTTTATGTGTATTGCCAGATTCAATTTGCTAAAATGTTTCAAGTATTTTTTTAAGATTAAATTTTTAAAAAGTAAATAAATACATAAAGTAATAAATAAATAGAAAGATAAATAAATTAAAAGATTTTTATTTATGTATTTGTGAGCAAGAGAGAGAGCAAGCACGAGCGGAGGAGGAGTAGAGTGAGAGGGAGATGCAGACTCCCTGCTGAGCAAGGAGCACAATGCCCTGGGACTCCGGGAGCATGACCCGAGTGAAGGCAGTTGGATAACTGGCTGAGCCACCCAAGTGCCCCTGTTGAAAGGATTTTTGCATCTATATTTACGGGGAATATTGGTCTGTAGTTTTGTTTTCTTATAATCTGTTTGTGTGATTTTGTTATCAGGGTGATATTGGCCATAACTAGTGATTTGGGAAGTGTTTTTTCTTCTATTTTCTAAAAGGATGTGTGTAGAATTGGAATTATTTCTTAAATGTTTGGTAGAATTTACCAGTGAAGCCATCTGGACCTGAAATTTTCTTTGTGGATTTTGAACTAAGAATTCAGTTCTTTAATAGTTGTGGATTATTGATGTTATCTGCTTCTTGAGTGAGCTTTAGTAATTTATGTCTTTCAAGAATTTGTCCATTTCATTTAAAAGATTAGTCTTTTTAATTTTAGCTCTTCTCTTATTGGATGTGTAGTGTTCTCTAATTTTAGTTTATAATTGCATTTCTATGATAAACATTTTTCATATATTTATTGGTCACTTGTGTATTCTTTAAGAAGTGTAAGTTTATTTCTGCCCATTAAAAAAATAAACTATTTAGGTTTACAGAAAAAAAAAAATAATAACAAGAAGAGAATGGATATTGAAGGATAACTAGCAGCTTCCCCATAAAATGCTTATTACTTGAGAGGCATTGGGAAGATACAGAATGCTTGCCAAATGGGTGGTACAAAGTTGGCTATAGGAGTACACAGAATACTGGTTGTGGTTAAAGGTAGAACCACAGAAAAGAAACAAAAATAAAACTGGGGAAAGGCTCTGAAGATTCTTATGATAATTTTCAATGTTTCTAATAACTCCATTAGAAATATTCTACTTAGGTGTTGGTTTCCTTGTACTATTGACAAATTATTAGCTCCTTTTGTTTTCATAACATGGTCACTAACTAGATAGGTAAATTTATAATACTTTTTTGAATGATTAAGATAAAATGGTAAGCAATGATTCAGAAGATAACAACTTAGCTTCCATAAAGCAGTCAACTTTGATCTTTTAGGATTTCAGAACACAGGAAGCATTTATTTAAATGGGTTTGATGAAATAATTTATTTTTTATGATTTACTTTTACTATATAAAGTTGACCTGTGACCAACTCATCCATCTTCGTTAAGTTTTATTAAAATCAGCCATTATTTACTCTTGGGTTTGTATTCACATCAGAAGACATACCAGAGGCGCCTGGGTGGCTCAGTGGGTTAAGCCACTGCCTTAGGCTCAGGTCATGATCTCAGGGTCCTGGGATCGAGTCCTGCATCGGGCTCTTTGCTCAGCAGGGAGCCTGCTTCCTCCTCTCTCTCTCTCTGCCTGCCTTTCCATCTACTTGTGATCTCTCTCTGTCAAATAAATAAATAAAATCTTTAAAAAAAAAAAAAAAGAAGACATACCAATAGGGCAGAAGTTATAAGCTGAAGATAGAAACACATTCATATTAAATCACATTTGTATGCTTAGATCCTTAATTTTTAAAGGACAGTTTTGTTTTTTTTTTTTTTGAAGTGATCAAAGTCCTGATGATAAAGAGCACAGGAAATCATTTTGATAAAACATAAATCTTTGCTTTTTAGCCAGATTACTTAAAAGGTAAAGGAGGAAAACCTTTCACAATCTCTTATCGGGGGCAGACCAATAGTCCAAGAAAACTTTTGTCCTTCTGGCAGATGAAAAATATTAAGTTCTAGTTTTTCTTAAGTATAACATTAATCATATCAAAGCTTATTAAAAAAACTTATAATAAATTTATTTAATTTTATCCAGCTCAGACACACATAAAATTACTTTCCCAAGGTTCTTTCTCCATAACCTTTCTACAACTTTTTTAGATTCAGATTTTTTCCTATTTTTTCCCTCTTGTCTACTTCTCTTTAGGATAAAATTACTTTTTCCTCAACAAAAATGCATCTCCATTCCTCACACTTTCTTTTACTGAAAACACACATCCTACTTTCCCTGCACATACAGTATTTCCCTTATATCTAGAAATTTTAATTGTATATTAGTATTTTTCACCCTTTAAATCCTAAATTTTAGTAAAAACTAAACAATTGTGAACTGTTACATCAGCATTCTTTAAATTGGCAAATTTACATTTTATGTTTTCTAGAGTCAAATCCTTCCTTAGAGTACAATTTTTTCATTGTGGCATAAAATATGTTTAGTGATAGATCCAAATATCTTTAGTTCCTTTGTAAAAAGGAATCCTAAAGAGGATAAACCTACGTTCAATAATTAATGTTTCAGTTTGACCTTATTTGAAAGTGATCTGGATATTTAATGAATTTAACATAACTCATCATTGAACTTTTTAGCAAATTTTCAGGTTTTAGGTTACTATAAAGAGATTTGAAGAAACTATCTGAAAAGTTCACCTAACAACTTTTTACCCTACCTGACGTAGGAAAGTTGTTAAAGTTTGAGGCTGAGGGCCAAAAAAGAATTCTTAAGACGTCTTTGGTGCACAAAGGTTGTTTTATTAAAGCATGGGGACAGGACCTGTGGGCAGAAAGAGCTGCACTGGGTCAAGAGGAGTGGCCTATTACATACTTTCAAGTTGGGAGGGAGTTAGGAGTAGTATAAGCCTTCCAGGTATTTTTAGAAATAGGGTTTCCAGGATCCTGAGGGGACTAGCTATTGTTAGGAAAGGTCATTTATTATTGTTTAGTAAAAACTCAGTCATGACACCCTTCAGCTTTATATTGGTGGTCATAGACTTGGGGGATGATTGCCAAGATATATCTTGGAGGTGGGTAGAGATATATGAAGTTTCCAAAGAAATTTTTAATTTGTTAAGGGGGATTTACAGGGTCCTGGGGGTTGGGCTACGATTTCTTTTTGCCCTTAGCAAAATATCAACATCCAAGCAGTTGAGTCCCTAGAGAAATGTCACTCTGCCTGATGAAGTTCTAGAACCTAGGTGAGGTTCGGTGGGCTTCGGTCTGGAGCTGATGACCAAGAAAGAATTCTTGAGACATCTTTGGTGCAAAATGATGGTTTATTAAAGCACGGGGGCAGGACCCGTGGGCAGGAAGAGCTGCTGCCCGGGGTTGTGAGGGATGGCAGGTTATGTACCCTGCGGTTGGGGGAAGGTGAGGGGAAAGAAGGTTTCAATGGAGTTTTCATATGCTAAAGAGGGCCTACAAGGTGCCAGGATGTCGGAGGCCTACTGGAGGCCTTGCCCTTGCGGCTTCATCAATGTTGTCTTTAGGCCAGCCATTAACATCAAGATAGTTGGGAGATTTTTTGGTGGGATGTCATAATCCTGCTATCAATCGTCTTTGTTAGTGAGATTTAGGACATTTGTAAGCCAAGGGAGACTCCTGTCTTGCAGGATTGTGATCTCTGCAAGTTAACTATTGGTTTATCATTCATGGCAGTCAGGGCTGCCTGAGGAATGCTACATATATGACTGAGGGGGAGCGGATGGAGAGGGGGGTGCAAGGTGCCAGCTTTTGCTTTGTCTTCAGCCAGCCTCCTGCTCCCTCATCATGCCTATTTCAAAGATTTGTCAATGGGCTACAGGTAGTAAGGAAATGTAATAATTTTTCTTCTGCCATTGTTTCCCACATTACGACCTACATGTGTTTTAATTTACTTGTTCTTAACAATTATGTTTAGATTACCCACAAAAACTTGATAAGACATTAGAAAAAGTCAGTCATCTTAAGTTATTTTTTTGGACAACGTATTTTAATAGAGATATAAGAACTTACTTGATTAGTAAACCTAGGTAGAATAAAAGTTTTATGTTTACTGCTGAAAACACTAAAGACATACCTTAAACTAGCTTTTATGTACTAGAGATTATTACTCTAATAACTTTAATTTTGTTAAATTAGCTTTTATTTACTAAAGATTAATCCTAGATCATGTGAACTTAAAAATCATTTGGGTTAATTTTTTTATATTTCTGAGCGTTTTAGAATACCCAATACTTACAAGCACTTGCCTTTAAACCAACTAAATAGAGCTTTTTTACAAATTAATTTTGGCAACATCCATCCAGCGGTAGAAAAATATCATATATCTACAATACACATATATAGACACACATAAACACACATACACAGAGACCTTATAGTTTCATTTAGAAATTTTAACCATAAAACAGGCACGATAATGTAAAATTCATTAATTATAAAAGAACAGTTGGAATAAATTAAGTTTGTTTGCTCAGATGGCTGAAGCTTTTTCTACTAATATTGAGGAGAAGACACTTAAGATTTGTATTTGTCCTAACTAATAAACTCATGGAAGCTGTGGAGCATTTTTTATAAAACAAGGAAGAAAAGGAAAGGAAAGGGAGGAACTCCCCCCCCCATTTTTTTTCCTCCAGTAAGAATTACCTCCCCAAAGTTTTTACTTTCAAGAGATGGCCTAGATAAGAGTTTCCATCTCAAAGGCACAGGGAAGAATGTAAGTTCCTCCAAGAAGGACTTTAGTTTTCTAAGGCCAATATTTACAAGTCTTTTGAGATAAATGGGGGAGATTTTAGGATTGGTTAAAAAGGATCAGATGAATCTGGAGCTGCATTTTTAGTGCTGAGAAGACACATAAGATGGGGACAGTTGTTCTCAGTTCCTCAAAGAATTGGCTCACAGCCTAAAGGACACCAAGGGTTGATCCACCAACTACACTATTTTTTTAGTAAGTTCTTTTTCAAATCCCTCAGACGGTTTTTTCTTTTTCTCTGGGTATAGAGTTTCATTTTGGCTTAAAAGAGAGGAAGCCTAAAAATAAATTCTTATCAGGCTCTGTAATTGGGCCAGTTTTTGACCACAGAGCTACTTTGTAGCTGTTAGCCAAGACAAACAGTAAATACTTCTGACAGTATTGAGCAACCCCTTAGACATATGAGGTGTCCCCAAAGAGGTTGCAGAAGATATTTTAATTTCCTCTCTCTACCAAGTACTACAGACAGAGAGCTGGGAAAGCTGAATCTACTAAGAATTCTCACCCTTAGTTGGCTTCTGGCAGTTTTTCCAGGATCCCATCTGCAGATTCTGACTGGGGTTTAAAATGGAGAGTGTAGCTCTGATATTTACTAGAATTTGGCAAGGTTTTTCATTAAATTTAATTTTAGTTTCCTTTAGCTGTTTAAGGGAATAATGTAACAGTTTACCAGGAAATGAGTGAGTCCCATCAGTTTGGGGAGGGGCCCATATGGGGGCCTTCCTTTGAAGGTAGATATGGATGCATATGAGTTGGTGTTAAAGAATTTGCATAGGGCCTTTGAGGACAGTCTGTTTTCTAGTGTCCCAGATGATTACAACTGAGACATCAGTTTCTGGACCAGTGTTTTGACGATGGATTTTTAGGAGGCTATAATGGAAGAGGCCTAGGTGTTATTTTAGATATCTTTTGTGTCTTTAGTTGTTCATTAGCCTTTTGCAACAAACTTTCAATAAAGTATTTTAGAGTCTTGAAGCTTTTTGGAAGCTTCTATATACCAATTAAGATAGGTATCTTATTCTGTTCGTTTGATTTGGGAGGCCTAGCTTTTAAGTGTACTTCTTAAATAAACAGTATTATCTAAATAAGACCTTAATGGTCATTGTAACTCTAGTTGTTTTTTAGTACGATTGTGCCATTTTTGTAGATATTTATAGCTTCTGTGTCCAAAGTTCTTAGACATAAAGTAAACTGTATGGCAGAAGGTGCCACACTTAACTCTCTGGATTTTAAGGTTCCAATTTTTATCATTCATTCATTCATTAATTCATTTTAGCTTAGCCTTTGGGTCTCTCAGAGCCAAATTAAGACCTGAAAAGGATGTGCTGCCAGGTTAAGAGCTGTGTCATGTTTTACAGTATACTTCATTGCATGGAAATATTCTTAAAGTTGTTAGATGACCCTACTGTCAATCTAACCCATTCTGATTAACCAACTTATCCTTCCATGGGAGTCTTTGAGTTACATAATGAGTGATCTAACAGCCTTCACGTGTTTGACTCTTGCCCACCAATTTTTGTGGCTTTTTTAGTTTCTAAGATTCCCATTAGCAGTTAGCCTTTACCTCATTTTTACATTACATACCAGCAATAACCAACAAACTGGAGGCTGGGGAAAGAACTGAACTGGCAAACTTCAACAAATAGGGACTATGAGTGAGGATCTCGAGATAGGATCAAGGGCTGAGGTTTATATGTTACTGCAGACTGACCAAGAGAAGGCTGTGCATGTACTACCAGCAATTCCCTTCGTGGAACCTGGGACCAGGATAAGGATTGAGCCAACAGAACCCTAAGAATGGGGGCTGCAGACTGATTCCAGACAAATGGAGGACTGCAGCCGCCTCCAGCAATTCCAAGCATGGAATCTGGAGAAGGATTCCAAACAAACGGGGAACTACAGACTAAACCATCAACAATTTCCAACATGGAATTTGGAAGTAGTACCAAAGGCTAGGGTTTTTTACTCAAAGACCTAGGAATTGCAGACTGAAAAACCAAGTAGATCTGGAGCTCCACACAGAGTAAGCAGAGCTCAGAACCAAGAACTCACCCACAGCCCTCAAAAATGGCAAGAAAGACACACTCAGACTGTTCACAGTTATCATGCCTGTGTTGCTCATTGTCCCTGAAGTTATCGAAATCTCCTTTAATCTTGCTGCTGCCATCAAATCTATTAAAAAAAAAATTCAATGGAGTAAATTTAAAGATCTAATTGGCTTTATTCAATAGTTCAAGAATGTGGCAGCATGCTATCTAGCGGTAGAAAGGAGCTCTGAAAGGCAAAAGGCAGAAAAGGGGCAGGAAAAGGAAATTATTAATAAAGAATGCATTGTTTTAGGCAAAATCGCCCTTAAGAATAGAAAGGGTTCATCAGGTGGATTATCTAAATAGTGATGACCAGCTAGTTTCATGTTGACTGGTTAAAGGTTATATTTCTGGAATGCTGAAACGGAAATTAGGTTGGGTATTAAGTCCATCTGCTGACATGGGGCTTAGCACAACTGATTCCACTTGGGGCCTGTTATCTCTTTGTTTAACAGAGGGGACTATTCTTTTGTTACTAATGAAAAAACTAATTGACAGATAGGTTGAGTCACTTGCTGGAGGGACAACAGTTAGAAGTGGTAGAACCAGAAGCTGAACCAGGGTGGTCTCGTTCCCCAATTAACCACTATACCTTTAGCTACTCTAACTGTGAGTTTGTCGGAAATACAGAATTTTGGATTGTGCCAGGATAGCGATCCTTGTGCACACTGTAATTTGAGAAGCATAAGTCAACATTGAACGATTCGCCCTTCAGTTGAAACTTCACAGTTTGCTTCTTAACTTAAAATGTTCTATGCTCTCACTAATTTCATAAGAAAGAATTTCCTTTTAAATCACTTTTTTTCGATAACAGTGCTCTAGAATTTTTGAATTTCAAGGACCTGTTAATAAAAAATAAGTTAGTGGTAGGAGAGAGGATTTACACTATATTTGTATTGTCCAAGAACATTATAAAAATTACAGTGTATTTCATCATTATTTTATAAAAGTATGGAACAGTTTAATGCCAAAGGGATAGAAAATAGAAAGGGCACACTGTGGTTCACTTGGTTAAGCATCTGACTTCGGCTCAGGTCATGATCTCAGGGTTCTGAGATTGAGCCCCACATGGAGCCCCATTATCAGTTGGAAGTCTGCTTGTCTCTCTCTCTCTTCTCTCTCCACCCCATCTTCTGACTCATGCTCGCTCTCTCTCTCAAATAAAATCTTTTAAAAAAAGAAAAAAGAAAGGGTACACTCTCAGAATGAAGGATATTTTAAAAATAGGTTATATATTAATTTTATGAAAAGATAACTAAATTGTCTTTATTTTTTTGTTTCCCCATGAATCAGTAAAGCATTGGTCTGAGAACCCACTTTTGGGAATCACTGTTCTAGAACACATTGCCTTTATGGTAAATTGTAGGTATCCAGATGATTGAACCTGCACCAAGGCCTTCTTATGTGATTACTTCCAGTGTAATGGAATTTGGTATGAAGCAGGTCCATTTTGGAGCCCATCCAGGGGGGTTTATTTAATGAAGTAGCAAAGATATCTCATTATAGGGCAGCCTCACCTATAATTGCTCTGCTGAGAATAATTCTGTAGCAAATCTCTAGGGCATGAAAATGTGGACATCCCAGAAAGCTTAATTTAAATCGATTCTAACACAAGATAGTTCTTAGTGCAATATAATCAAGAAATCAAGAGTTCACCAAATTCTCTGAGTGCCTGGGTTGTCTTTTTAAACATCTGTGGATTTGCATATGGATGCAGTATGCATTTCTTAAACTCCTGCTGGGATCCAGGCCCTCATTTTCAGATAAGCACTAGAACAGGCCTCAAAGATATTATCAACTCCATTGTACAGATAAAGAAACTGATATTCTAAAAAGTTAAAAAACAAACAATTTACAGTGCCACAACTAGTTTGTGGCAGGGCTGAGATTGAAGTCAGGTGCTCCAATTTCATATCTGGAATTCTTTACTCTATTGCTTTTCACCTTAAAGTGTATAAAAATTGTACAGGAATATTATTAAAAAGCAGATTCTGATGCCTTACATCTTTGATGGGGCACCAGATGCCTTATTTCAAATAAGCTCCCAAACTGCTAGTCCAGGGACCCCTTTAAGTAGCAAGGATTTATTCTATACTATCTTCACAAGCGCCTGCCACTGTCCCTCTAGCAAATTAGTGGTACGCACTTTCATATATGTAGTTCATATAGCTATAGGTGTCCATGTGGGTCCAGAGCTGTGATAGACAGAACCCTGAATTTGAATTATCTGTGTTTGATGCTGTTTCTGGTTCCTAATTGCTGTGTGACTTTGAGCAACAAACATCCTTTAACTCCTTAGAACACTGTTAAGTAGGAATGATAGTAACTAATGCCCAACTACAACGTACATTCATATAGAATTGCTTATTGAAAAACGTGATGAACTCCACATTCATGTACAAGTTTTCATTGTACTTCTCAAGTACCTCATTTCCCTGAACAGTATGAATGTAACCTAAAACTTTAATACCCCAGAATATTTTTTCTAGTTTAGTGTTTACCGTTATTGTTTTAATCTATATCCTTTTTCCCCTTTAGCATTAAAAATTTATCGTCTTCTTTTAACAATACTTGAAATTCAGTTAAAGCAAGGGGCCAAAATCATGTTTTCCACTCTGTTCCCCCTTTCAGAACCAGTGATCTAAATCAAACACTATTTTGAACTATTAACTGCTTCCTGCAAAAAAATAGAAGCTTTCACTTAAATGCACAAATTGTTAGCTAGAAATACTTCATTTTTTTTCTTAGTTGTCAGGTATAAACTGACTATTGAACTTCATGTTCAGGATTAAACATTTCAGTTTTTAACTTGATTGTTGCCATCTTTGTTCTATTTAGGGACATCATAACTAATAAGTATTTAATGATAAAAGGTATTTTTCTATGCTAGCAAATTTACATAGCAGGAAAACACAAATGCCTCTCTTAAACTCAAAAATAAAATAACAAAATTAGATATATCCCTGTAATTAAATACTAGTTAAGCGAGATGAATCTCTAGAAAAGCAGGATTCGTCCATATAAGAATAAAAGTAAAATAATACCACTAACATTTACTGGCTGTTTCAGCCTGTCACAGTTCTAAATGCAGGGGTTACAAATACAGGTAAAGTTAGTTCCGGCCCTCAAGGAACCAGAGATTAGAAACAAAGAACAGGGCCCACTGTCTACATTCTAAGACTTCATTTGCATTTTCAGGTTATGCATTTTTAAATTTTAATTTAGTGTGTTATTGTTTAGATCCTTAAAGATGTTTTTATTCTGAAATGTGTCTTTCAAGTGGACATTTAGAAGGACTTCCTACATATTTCAGTGTAATTTAATTAACTTCAGTGGTCATCAGTCGCATCCTAGAGGAATCAAAAAGATTAAAAAAGATTTAAGCTACACAAAGGAGAATTGATTGTTTAAAGGAACAAAATATTTTTCAGGCTGGGTATTATTAAAAAGATAGGGGAAATGGGAAAAAAGTGTAAGTCCATCCCTTTGTTGGGATGGGCTCCTGTTTTTATGGAGGCTTTTGATCCAAATGGCCCTGGCTCCCAGGCACAGCTGAGTCAACTGGCTCCTGCTAAGCCCTGCTTCCCTTTTCTTCATAAGAGTAGCCACTGACACAGTAAGAAAAGGAGCAGCAGTTCGGATTTGCACACAGCACCAGAAACATGGAGAGCTTGTGGGGAGGCATGTGGGGAGAATCAAAAAGGGGAAGGAGAGTGGGAAAGGGGGCAAGTGAGGGTTAGAGGCTGGCTTTTACCATCTCAGGAAGAACTAAGTTTCCCATAGTGGTGGAGGAAGGGGGGGTGGTGACTAGGAGCATTTTCAATAAAGAAGACTATGCTATAATTTGTATCATTTTACAAATGAAAGAATAATTACATTTCATATAAAAATATTATGAGCCTCAGATTCTTGACATAATTCCAACCAACTAGGGAAGCTATTAAATTATATATTATATATGTGTATATATAAAATATAAATTAAATATATGTCATAAACATATATATATATATATATATATATATAATAGAGAGAGATATACATAGAGAGAGAGATACCTAAAACCACCCTCAGAGAGTCTGATACAACTCTGGGGTTCAGACAATGACCATGCCTGGGGCATTGGTGTTTTAAAGTACCCAGGTCATTTTATTGAATAGGTGACAGCTGAGGACTGCTGGCATAGAAAATGATCATTACTTTCTTCCCCTATAAAATCACCTACAAAATGTATTAACCCATATGTGTTTTTTTAAGGGGAATTAAGAGAAGTAATAATTGAACATTCTAAAGCTATTAAAAAGCATCAAGAAACATTTAAATATCATTGTCATGAAAATGTATTCCTTGGAAATTTACACTTAAATAATATTCTCATATTTACTTAAAAAGCAAATTCACTTATTGAATATTTCTCTGTTAATACCAAGAAATACGTGATACTAAACTCCAGTCAGTGGCTAGTTAGTATGTTATTATGTTAGTATGTTATTAGTTAGTTCTGAAAAATTAAATTTATCCCATTAGTGATGACCTTATACAGAACAAATTATTAATCCATGGGAAACTGAGGGAGGTCTTCCAATGAACAGGATCATTTTCATAGTTTACAGGTGTTTGTTATGGATTTGACCTAAATGGCAATAAATGTTAGTGTAGTTTTTAAATGTAGTTAACTCAGTTTACATTGTTCTGAATCAAAACCTGACCAACTCAAATCATTGAAGCTTTACACAACACTAAATTGTATTTCAATTGGATGATTCCATGTTGAGGTTTACACACACATACAAAGATAATTCTTTTTTTTTTTTTAGATTTTATTTATTTATTTGACAGACAGAGATCACAAGTAGGCAGAGAGGCAGGCAGAGAGAGAGGAGGAAGCAGGCTCCCTGCTGAGCAGAGATCCCTGATGTGGGGCTCCATCCCAGGACCCTGAGATCATGACCTGAGCCGAAGGCAGAGGCTTTAACCCACTGAGCCATCCAGGCGCCCCAAAGATAATTCTTATCCAAGTATTAGGTAATGTTTCCCAACATTTCTCCCACTGTCCAACTTTCCAAGTTTATTGCAAGGCTTCCAAAGCCAAATAAAGTTAAAAACAGCAATCCTCTGTCTTTTCTCTGTGCCTTTCCAGCCTTCATACACAATACAGTGTGGTGTTCAAACAGATTCTGCACGTGCTGAGTAGATGAGATCCACTTGAATTTGTTCACAGAAATGTAACACAGAGTGAGTTTGTGAGTTACTCTTTTGATTCAGATTATCTAAAAGAACAGGAGGGAAAATTTTTTATTTCAACATCTAGATATTTGTTTAACTCTTCTGTTGCCTCATTTGGCATTCAAGAAAATAGAGAAGGCTTTGTTTCCACCTGGGAGATGATGCTATTCCTATCAGAAATAAGATATAGTTAGGTAGGGGGTAATGAAAAGGGGAAAATATTTTCACTATACTGTCTCATTGTGGTTTCCTGTTTTGTATGAATCGTTATGAGTACCTAGAACATTGGGTTCAAACATACTTGAATGCCACTGTCAAAGTATATTTTATATACAGAAATAAACAAATGTCTGGAGTACCTGTTTTTAGTCAATAATGATGATGATGAGACCAATCTATGAATAAGTAGTTATTGATTTTGTGGGGTAATTTGTGCCAAGAAATCAACCACAGATTATTAGATGATCACTTTCTCACTACTTCTTTCAATAGACATTTTACTTATCATGACCCAAGTATTACTTTTAGAGGAAAGCAGCTGTGGGGATAAGGATAGGGAGAACCCAAAAGAGAAAACTCCAGACTAAACAGGAAGGAATTGAGTGCTGCAAGGGTAGAAAGTTCGGGGCAGAATGGGGAGAAATGAAGCTGGAAGAGCGGACAGCTTGCCAGGGGGCCATGTATGCCTTTTCAAGATATTGGACATTATCCAGTAGGTGACAGGAGGCCTCCCAAAAGGATTAATATGGAGAATGATGGAGTGAGATTTTTGTTCTTGCTATATCAATCTAATGTATATAGAGAGCAAAGATATTGTTCAGTCTCTGGGTTATAATCTATTACTGGGTTGTGAAATCAATTTCAGGGGTTGTGATCAGCATTATGCTTAATAGAAATAGAAACAGAAGAGAATAGAGTAGAATAGGAATACAATACAATAGAAAATACTGAGTTTGTAGAATATTGAAAGGTAAGTATTATGTTGTGAAATTTTGGTTTCTGTTATATAGCTAAGTATACCTATACCTATAAATAAAAATATAAATAGGAAAAAGAGAGAAAATGTGTGCTTTCTAGCTGTCTGTGTTGGGGGACAGAAAAGGCATCCTGCTTGTGATGTAACATATACTTATTACCATGGAACTTGGTCAAAAATAATTGAAAGCCACTCGTTTAGAAGTATATTTGAGACAGAAAAGACCAGAAGCCATTTGGAGGTTATTCCTGTGATAATCTAGGTTAGAAAAGTAAAGGGCAGATCCGGATGAGCAATAGTTAGTACAAAGAGGAGAAACCGAAGTAAAGGGAGGAAGGAAGGAAGCCAGGAAGCAAGGAAGGAGGGAAATGTTTTACACACTGGCAGCAGGTGAGACAAAGAAGCATTTTCTAAGGATCAAAGTGCCACCAGCTCAGAAACAGGAGTACATTTAGAGGTATATGGATAAATGCAATCTGGGACATATTTTGTGTGAAGGCAGGTGGCAAAGCAGCACATTTGTTGGATAGAGGCATGTAGGAAGCACAGAGGAGAGTTTATAACCAAAGATAGATATATTGAAGAATCATCCATACTTGATACTACTTGAAGTGCAGCAAGAAGGATGAGGAGGACTTGTAGAACTTGTGACTCTCGATCTTGGGGTTTTAAGTAGAGTAAAGAAAAAAGAAAAGAAAAAAGAGGGATGAGAAAAGAGTATGGAGAATGTGAGCAATTAAGGAAAAACTATCAAATTAAGAAATGATGAGACTGAGTTAATTAAGAGGGAACTCTAACGGACCAGGGGCTTTGAAAAAACAGATTGTTACAGAGTTTCTAGAGGTAGCATTAAGAGTGAAAAATAATCTGTTTGGCTGTCAAGGGTCTATGGAGAGAAGACTATTAATGGTTATCACCACAACTTAACTTGGAAACCTTGTTTCCTTGAGAATGAAACTAGACACGAGTTTAGCAAGCCTGGGGAAATAAATAGTTTGGACCCCAAAAGTTAGATTAACCATGTTCACATATCTCCTATTTAGAATGTGGGCTAAAATTTCGCATGCTTAATTTTTACCTTGAAATTTCACACACTGGAAAAAAAAAAACAGTCTTTGGGTTAATTTTATGGTTGAGTATATGTTATAATCTCAATTACCTCTGTTAAAAGAATAAACTATTATCTCAAACTGACACCTGATTTCATTATATAATCAAGTGAAAGCTGTTCTCCCTGCCCCTCCCCCCAAAAAAGCTTGGCTTATTTCTAAACAAAGCAGAAGTGAGATTGAAAGGGAAAGTGGGCACAGTGTCCAAAATACCAAAACCTTCACCTTGCAAGGAAGAGGAGAAACGGAACAATAGTTCAAAGGGAATGTAGAGTGATGGGTTGATTTTCACTTTTGGAAAATGAACACTGGCAGTGGTGCCTGGGTGGCACAGTCAGTTAAGCATCAACTCTCGATTTTGACTCAGGTCCTGATCTCAGGGTCATGAGATGGACCCTATGTTGGTGTCTCATTCAGCACAGAGTCTGCTTGAGTCTCTCTCTCCCTCTGCCGCTCCACCTGTGAAAGAAAGAGAGGGAGGGAAGGAGTGGGAAAGGGAGGGAGGGGGAGGAGAGAGGCAGAGGGAAGGAGGGAAGGAAGGGGGGAAGGAAATGAACACTGGACATGATTATATTGGAAAAGCCCATAGAGAAAGAGAGAGAGAATGATGGTAATAAAAAGATGATTGAGAGTGTGAGATCCCCAAGGAAGTATGAAAGGATAGGGGAGTGGAGACAGATGGAACACGAGGAAACCTGTTTCACCAAGAAGGAAGAGTTGTTATAGCTGGAGGATAGGTTGAAATAACTCTAAACTCAGATTTTTTTAATTGAATTGGAAGCAGTTGAAGGATCTGAGACTTGAAGCCAAAGATTGGATAGACAACAGAGACAAATTGGAAAAGGGTTGTATAGGATTAAGGCAGAGGATTCAGGGCCTCTCCAAGGAAGAGGGACCATGAATCTATAATGACAACAAACAACAAAGTTATATGATTTTCAGCAATATGTCTCTGAGAATCCAAAATTTCTACTCAGACGTGAGGTTTTGATGAGGTGGACACAAGGGCAGAACTATTTTGATTAATGATGAGAAATGGTTACAGTGGTGGGCTGTGGGTCTGGGCTGGGTAGGAAAGAACAGAAGAGAGCTCTCAGATTCAGAGTGTGTGCACTGCTGCAGTGACTGATGGCTAAGGGAAGGGCATTTGGGACAAGAGAGTGAAACAACTGAACGGCTAGGAGGTTTAGTCAAGGAGAAGTACTGGAGTATAAGATTTGAGAAGCTAACTTCCATTGGATTGTGTTGTTAAATTAAAAGAATTGAGGAGTTGGGGACTCATAAATAAGCGAAAGACCAGCATATTAGATGTCATCTACAGCTGAATGTCACTTAGGTGACATCAGGACAAAGAACGAAGAGGAACCATAATCCAGGTATAAACTCTTAGTAAATGTGGGGAAATAAGCAGGAGTTGGTAGATGACAGAATTGGAGAGGATAGAATAGCTAGATGATACCGTACTCTGGGATGCTGAGCTAAGGGAACAGGAAGGACAAACCCTCTATGTGACAGAGGCTGGAGGGTAGGGTGAGGTTGGGCTCCTTAGAGGGCCTGGCTTAAGTTGAAGAATGTGGAAGAACATTCAACCTCTTGATTAAGGGTATGGTGTAATTTGTTTACAATGGGAGGAATCATGTACATGAATGAGAGTGGGCAGCAGTGGGAGAACAGGTTTCAGAGGGGAAGCCACAGAACACCACTGGAATGAGACATGGGGAGTGTCTCTTTCAAAAAGGGTTGAAACATGCTTAGGGCAGCAAGTACTAATTATCCTACCCTTCCTTTCTCCTGGTCAGTGATCTAACCCAGGTGAAGGTCCATACATAATCCATTTGTGCTCAGTCTTCTTGGAAAGTTCAGCAAGCCTTAGTCTGAAGGAGAAGAAAAGTGTAAGAAAAATGTTCTTCTTCTTGTTACTTGTACCTCTCCAGTGTCCTTTTTCCTTATGGATGTACAGCACTAATCAAAAAACAGTAAGAGTTATTAGAATTATATGAACTGCTACCATGATAAATTGCTTTTATAATATACCTTTAAAGTTAGTCAGTAGGGTTATTTGTATATTTTGGCATGCTCATCTATATTTATTGAATTTTCCTCTTGTTTTTCGTATTTGAAATATTGCTGAATAATTGTTTATGACTACTTAGAGGAAACACATTAATACATATAGTGGTAAGCACATCTTTTTAATGAAAGGGTCATGCTAATTTACCTTGAGTGTTTAAAAAATTAATTTAAAATATTGATAAATAAGAATTCTCAGTGACTTTATTAAGACACTGTGTGTGTGTATGCACGTGTGTGTGTGTGCTCTGTGCTTTTAGTAGCCTCTATTTGGGATGTTTCCGAGAGCACTGGCTTTGAGATAGGATGAGCACTATGTGTTGGCATGTAAACTTTTAAGCACAACAAATAAATGTTTTTAAATGCCAAACAGAATGTTGAAAAAATACATAAATAAAAAATTTTTTAAAATGGTGGAGAAAAAAAAAAACTATTCATACTTTCCACTGCTATCATAAGGTGTGAATGTCAAAAGCTGGCAACTTCACACCAGTTGGTTCTTTTGTTTTTATTTTAACCATTTTATAACTTTAAAATTTCTCTCAGCAAGGGACTGGAAAAAGATACCCAAAGTAGTTAAAGTAGCTCAGCCCTGATACTAATCTCAAGTTAGGAACGAACAGAATGTCCTATCATTTATATGGGTTACGGGAGCAGCAATCAAGTATCCACTTAAGCAAAAGAAGTAAGTAAAATATTATGCTCTCTAACATCAGGGACCTATGTCATCTCTGAGTACAGGAAGCCATCACTGGCACCAAAGGCCCTGCTCAGCATTTCTGGCTCTAGCAGAGAGTTGTCCTCACAGACACTTTAGAATTGAGTTATTATATACTTCTCTCCCCTTTAGTGGCATGAACACTAAAGGTGCATTCTAAAGCAGGTCCCAACTGCTAAGTGATGGGTTTAGGCAGAGTTCTTGGAGGGGGCATCCAGAGAACATGATCTTACATGTAGGAATGTCCATTTAAGGCATCCCTCAGTTGCTGCCACTGCCACTTGTTAATTTAGTCTGTCAAAGGAAGAATATGAAAAAATGAAAATGAATGCCAAAAGCTTAGCTGATGCTGGAGAGAGGTGTAGGTGGTTATGACAGGTTTTTGACCTCCACTTAAGTACATCTTGATGACAGTAACATGCACAATGGGATCCTCAGACCAGTCAGCTGCTCACCCACACACAGCATGACTATCACAACTGAGAGGTGTCCTGGACCACTCAGTGCATTTGTTTCATATATTTTAAATTTTCTCACTATTTTTTGAGGTAGGTAATATGTTTGTACAGATCAAAATTAAAGAGGTAGAAAAACAGTACGTAGCAAAAAGTCTCCTTTCCACTCTTATTCTCCAGCCACCCAATTTCCATCTACATGAGCAACCACTGTTTATCATTTAAGTTAATAAATATAAGAAATTTGGTAGTACATAGTGTTTGTTCTTTCTGAACCTGACTTTTACTAAATTCTTAGAGCCTTGTCCAAATCAGTGTATACATATTTCCTCCTCTTTATCATGGCATAATATTCCATTATATTGAAGACCTATATTCCCCATTGATGAACATATGGGTTGTTTCCAGTGTTTTCTTCTTAGAAATAGTGGTACAATTAAATAGTGTTTTGCTTTTAGAAATGGTGTTGTAGTTAACAACCTTACTCACGTGTCATTTTACATTAATGCAGGCATGTCTGCAGGATATATTCCTTGAGTTAGAATCCAAAAGTTCGCATATTTGAAACTTCAATTAATATTGCCAGATTAGACACCTACAGCTGTGTCTGAGACCTCTTTTCATTTATTCTAACCAAACTAGTGTGTTACCAAATTTTATTTTTTCCAAAATAATAGATTAAAAAAATCTGTGTAAGATGAATTTGCATTTCTCATAGGATGTATGAGTTGAGAATCTTTTCATATGTTTAAGGATCATTTTGCATTTGCTTTTCTGTGTGTTTCCACTTCTGTGTTTGTGTACGTGGGTTGTCGGTGTTTGTCTTAAGAGTGCAGTATTTTAAATTCAAAACAAATTTGAAAAGTTCCTTTTGGGCAAGTAAGTTTTCTCTTATATAATTCTGGTAATTCTTTGCAGAGTAGGAGAAAGTGATTTCCTTTTAACTTGTGTTGGGTATAAACTTGCATTAGGACCCAGTTATCATCCTTTAGTAGTGCCAATGTTGGCCTGAGTGGCCATTGCTTACAGTGTGAGGTAAATGTTTCTAAAACAAAGTGCATGCTCATGTTTTCAAGAAATGGGATAGTAGTTAAGCAGTATACAACTAGAAAAAAAATATTCCTAGTCTATAAAAATCAGAAAGCTCTTTATTAGTAGTAAGTTTCTTGTTTAAAGCATTATGTTTTTCTTATATTTGGAGATTGTAAAATCTTTGGCAATTTAGGAATTGTTTATTACTTGAGATTGTTACATTTTAGATTTTGATGTTGTTTCTAATGAACCAAGTCTAAAGTTGTCACTGCTCCTAGATAATCCTTAGAGGAAAAATAAATGTGGAAGAGGTTAATAGCTAGCTCAATGTAGAATGCACCTGGAATATTTATCTAATGTGTTTTATAGGTAACAAATGGTAGGACAGTTTATTAATTCTGGGTGACTTTTTTCTTGTTAGATTTTGTTGGTTCCACTTTAATTAGTGTCTGGTACAAATCATTGATTTCAAGTAGGAAAATAATGTGATTCCTCTTACAATATATTTACTCTAGAACAAGAATATAAAGACTGTCAATAATGGCTAAGTTAATCATGATACTCAACTTGGAATTCTCTCTGACTGGTGGCAGTGATTTGATAAAAAGACTATTTTTCTTCCATGACATCAGAAGACCGATGCCGTGAGCACTGTGTATTGTGTAAGACTGATGAATCACAAACTTGTATCCTGAAGCAAATAATACATTATATGTTAATTAAAAAAAAAAGACCAATGTTGAACTTTGAGTATGAATTGCCTCCTGTAATAATTTTTTTAAAAAATCTGAAATTTATGGATTATAGGTATATAATAGGTTTTAAAATTCTTTTATTCATTCTTCATCTCTAACATGTAAAGAAATGAAATATTTCTCCACTTTCATACCCAGAAACAAAACAAAACAAAACAAAAAAAGAATAGTTTCTTTATTGTCCCTAAATTGCTTCCATTTAAATACTTAGAGGTATGGTCTTAACTGACTTGCTTTTATTGTTTGTGTGTTTAAGTCAGCATTTATTAAGTGGTTAATGTGTGCCAGCAGTTCACTGACTACATACACCACCTTCAATTCTCACAACCACCCAAAGAAGTAGGACAATCATTAGCCCCATTTGGCAAGTAAGGAAACCAGGACTGTGGAAAGTCAATTAAGTTGCTTAAGATCAACCATCTAGTAAGCAGCAGAGTTGTAGCTTGAACTTAGGTCTAGTGATTCCAAACACACAGTAACTATAACCACTGCGCAATACTGCCTGCTTAGCAATGGAGTCCTTTTTCGAAATAAAATCTTATATAGAACCATGAATGATATTCAAAATATTTAATAATCAACATAGCCAAATCACTGAACAATCATAAAAAAGGCACATGTTAATTTGAACAGATACCTGTAATGAGGGTCTTAACAGGATGTCGAATAATTTAGAAAGATAAAACGGAGCTGTTCTGAGGCTACTACAGAGGGCCTATTACTCCCCCGTGTAGACCATCCATCGCATACTTTTGGAAGAAGCTTATTCCTTCCCTATTTTTCCTTCCAACTCCCACCTCACAAAAAATGGGGTTTGATATTAAAAGAAAAAAAAACCTCATTAAGCCTCATACTCTTTGTATTAATCTATGATCTAATGGAAGAGCTCACATTCTTCTTATTTGTACTGTTTGTAACTGGAGATGAAGATATAGATTCATTCAAATTCCTTTAAAATATCTTGTGACTAGACATAATTCTAATATTTCTAGTAGCATTTCACAGGGGAAACTGTCCTTGTACATTTTAGCATGCACCTGCTGGGAAATATATGTCTGTCCTTTATGGTCATTTACTGAACATTCACAACCATATACTTACAATTCCCCTTTAGCTCAAAATTACTTTCCTTTTTGAAACATTACATAGGGAGTATATGTCCAAGAGGGGATTTGGCTTTAAACATTCATGATTCATTTATTTAAATAGTTGCCAGGTAAACTATACAGTGGGAAGATGACCTTGGATGTCATTCTTACTGTGAGAAAATCAGACAAAGCCTAAAGGAAAGAGTGTAGAAGTCTAGCAATTGTGAAAACTCCTACACTGGGGCCTGAATACATCAGTGATTGATTGAGCCAGTTAGTACTTCAATTTTCTTTTTTTCTTTTTTCTTTTTTTTTTTCCCCAGAAAGTATTTGTGTTGGTATACTATACAAAGAAACATAGTTAAAACAAGAACAAAGGAACACAAGTCAAAAAGTGAATCAGACAGGGAACTGGCCAGGGAGTAGGATAGGAAAGAAGAAATAGAGTAAATCATGAAAGTCTGTTTTGTGTTCTCTGGCCTCCAAATACACAAAGTGGTAGTCAGTGCTTTGTAGGAGCCCGGGTGCGAGGAGAAATGGAATTCATTTAGCTAGCTCACGTTTACTAATCTCAAATAATACTGACCATGAAAAGAGAGAGTCTTTTTATTAATACACTGCTTTAAAAGGGAATTGTCATGCAAGAATCTATAAGAGGACTGTCAGTATCTTTGGGGTCATTGATATGGGAATATAAACGTAGTTATAGGAGCATGCTGTATGCAAAGGCAGTGGCTCTGTTTTTGTCCCAATTGTATAAATTTTGCACGTTTTTATCTTGAGGTGTTTACATGGGAAATATGGTTTTAATACTTACAATATCATCAAATACATGTTAATATTTTAGAAATTTTTATTTCATAATGCAGTGTCATTCACCAAATTTTTATTTTGTGCCTGTTCTGTGCCAAGCAATATGTTAAGCTCTGGGGATGTAACCCAAAGTAGTCATGTTCTTTTCCTTCATAAGGATTCTAGTTCATAACTGAAAAAGCAAGGGGAAAAAATGCAGTATGCATTCCAGTGAAGGAGGGATGAGATACTATGACAATACATGGCATCTGACAACATCTAGAGTTTTGTTGCGCAGATTGTTTATTTCATGTATCAGTACAGCCAAGAAAAGACATTTTGAAAAGAAAAGAAAAAGGGGAAAAGCTAGTGCTTCCTAACTACAGCATTTTATTTAAAGTACATTTTAAATTAAAAATGTAGGAATAGGGGCACCTGGGTGGCTCAGTTGGTTAAGTGTCCTATTCTTGATCTCAGCTGGGGTCTGGCTTCAGGGTCATGAGTTCAGGCCCCTCACCAGGCTCCACACTGCTTGTGGAGCCTATATATATATAGGCTCCACAATGGTCTTCATTCTTAGAATGAAGAACAGACTATGACCAAAAAAGACAATAGACAAAGGCCATTAATTGTCTATCTTAATTTAAGATATACATAGCTGCAGAAAAATTATAACAAAACCTGATTTTTAATTGTAATTTATAGAAAGTGCTACAAAAACATAGTGCCAGGATAGAAAATAACAGGAAGGAGCTACTTCAGAAAGAACAGGGAACTCTTCTTAGAAAAGACAGAACATTTAAACTGAGGCTTAGAGAATGAGCATAAGCTAGGCAGGCAGGGAGGGGGGAAACGCTAAAACTTTTCCATGTCAGAAATGTTTCACACTTTCTCCTCTGTATTAGCATTCTATAATTGCTGTAAAAAATTACTACAACTTTAGTGACTTAACACAATTTTTTTTATCTTAGTCTCACTGACTGAATGAGGCTCACTGGACTAAAATCAGATCATCCACAGGGCTACATTCTTTTCAGAAGCTCTAGGGGAGAATCAATTCCTTGCCTTTTCCAACTTTTATAGGTTGCCTGCATTCCTTACTTCATGGCCCCTTCCTCCCTCTTCACATCCACCCCGTAGCATCTTCAAATCTCTCCCAACTCTGACATTAACTCGTCTGCCTCCCTCTTCTATAATTCAAGAACTCTTATGATTACATTGAGTCCACCCAAATAATCCAGGATAATCTCCTTATTTTAAAAAGCAGTTTAATTTTTAACAACCTTAATTGCATCTGCAACCTTAACTCCTCCTTGCCATATTACAGGATATACTCAAAGTTTCTGGGGTATAGATATAGATACCTTGGGAGGCCTTTATTCTGCCTACTATACCCTCTGAGTAATGGAGAACATTGTACATGCTCAATTGCTTCCTTCCTAACTATTGACTTGTCAAGGACTGTGAAGGTATGTGATATGACTGAACTTGCAAGCTATAGAATAACCTGCCAGAGTTCATGAATGGCAGGAAAAGACGTGAGACTCCTGGGTTACAGATGTAGGACTTTCTTAACCCATGGCACAGCAACAGCAAGCTCCTTGAGCATCATCATATTTGTGTCAGCTCCCCTCATCTCCCAAGTCCCAAGGGGGTGATACAAATGAGACCTGATGGATCCCTGCACACACCATGGACTGCAGTGCTAGAAAGGAACTTCAAGCTTAGGGAATCTGATTAATTTACAATGAGCAATAAGCGTGCCTTACCCTTTTTTCCCAGAAGGAAACATAACTCTCTTTTTGAAAGCTGTTTGATATGCCAATATCCTGAAAGGAAAATCTAGAACAAAGACTGGTTACTACCTCATTTGTAAAATGTACAAGAAAACGAGAGACTGTTGGAAAATTGTTCCTCAGTGTCCTTATGATGCTTCTACATTTGATATCCTGGTCTATAGCTTCTTGAATATAGGAACTAGGTTCTTTGAAAATCATCTTAAAATCAGTCAGTTTTAAATTAAAAGATTTGGTTTTCACTTTTCAAATACCATTTTTTTTTTCAACTTCTTTACTTGTTTACTCAACCTCCATTTATTTGTACATTGTACTTGAACATCTTTCTAGTACATACTTTGTTCTTTCTAAATATCATCAGATAATTCTATAAGAAAACATGTTGACTGGCTAATTTAACAAACAAGTGACTAATACAAAAAAACAGCTTGACTTCAATTCATAATGAAGAAATAAAAATTAGCATATTTACTAATTAGGGCCCTGATACAAACAGGTAATCATGAAGAAAACCAGGCGCTAATATGACCATGATGTGAAATGTCATTCTAGGAAAACAGTGACAGGGAGAGTCTTCACTAAGAAGCAGAAGATGAAAAAATTCATTTCTACATATTAAATCCACACCTATTCTGAGAGTGAGAAATGGCTGCAACAAATTAGAGACACAGTTAAACAAACAAATGATTATATTTGACATTAGAAGTATCAACATTTATGAAATTGCTAATGGATCTATTTCTTCTTTTACTAATATTCTCAAGTTAAAGCTACTAATTATCTATGTTTCTAGTTTTTTTTTTTT
>NW_019154086.1:17824764-17880343 GCF_002288905.1 Enhydra lutris kenyoni
AAAAGGGTGAAAGTTAAAAAAAATTTAGCAGAAGAAGAAAAAAAATTTAAAAAGAAAAAAAAATTAAATTATCTGCAAGGCTAAAGAATCATTGGAAGAAAGCCATGAGTTCCGTGCTTTGCTTTCTCCTCCTCTGGAATTCCGCTGCTCTCCTTGGTATTGAAACTGCTGTCCTTGGTAGGTGAACTTGGTCCTGGCTGGGTTTCTTGTTGATCTTCTGGGGGAGGGGCCTGTTGTAGTGATTCTCAAGAGTCTTTGCCCCAGTCGGAGTTGCACCGCCCTTACCCGGGGCCGGTCTGAGTAATCCGCTCAGATTTGCTTTCGGGAGCTTTTGTTCCCTGAGCGCTTTCCGTAGAGTTCCGGAGGGCGGGAATGAAGATGCCGGCCTCCCGGTCTCCGGCCCAGAGGAGCCAAGAGCCTGGGGCCCCACTCCTCAGTGCGCCCTCAGAGAACAGTGCCCAATTACTCCCGTCACCCTGGCCTCCGGCCGCGCTCCGAGCTGACTGAGCCTGCGACCGGTTCAAGGTAACCCCGAGATTAAAGCTCACTCCTCGGCTCTGTCTCTGTAGCCGGCTTCCCCGTTCTAATACCTGTAAGCTCTGCGACACTCAGACACCCCCGATCCTTCTGTGACCCTGCGAGACCTGAGGCCACGCTGACCCCGCGTGGGCTTCACCCCGGTTAAGCCTCTGGAGCGATGTCCCTCAGCGGAACAGACTTTTAAAAGTCCTGATTTTGTGCTCCGTTGCTCCGCTGCTTGCCGGGAGCTGGCCCTTCCCCACACGGTCTATCTTCCCGTCGCTTTAGATTCACTTCTCCGCCAGTCCTACCTTTCAGAAAGTGGTTGATTTTCTGTTTCTAGAATTGCTGTTCTTCTCTTTGATCTCCCGTTGGATTTGTAGGTGTTTGCAATCTTTAGATAAGCTATCTAGCTGATCTCCCGCTACCTGAAGTAGTCTCAGCCTGCTACTTCTCCGCCATCTTGACTCCCTCCCTATGTTTCTAGTTTTAAGGGCAAAGAAAGCTACAAGGAAAATATTGAATTATGTAATGATAAAAATGAGGTAGGTCAAAAGAAAAAAGGAATTAAAAGAAATATATTCTGTCCTCTATGTGCAGAAGTGATATCAGTAGATATATATCAATAAGACATATTCTTTGAGCAACTTTTTCCCCAGAAGTGGTAATACATAGGTGAGCTGTCAATGTCCTCCCATCTAATAATCCTGAGACCAGCATTTATGGTGTCAGACCAAGGGAAAGGTGGCAATGTTTATTCATAAAAGAATCTTGTTGGTCAGAAGCCAACTAGCTTGTATTTGTACTCTGCGTATGTAGTGATTATAATCTTGCCACTCATAATTTTTAATCTCTTTAAATGTTCTGAAAAACTGAGGTAAAGTGCCATCCTTACTTTTACCATATCTTTGTGATGTAATAATAGATTATTGCTCCTATGTTAAGTTTATCAATTTGAATATCCTGACAGAAGAACTTAACAAATTGCCAAGGAGCATGACAAACCAGCAGCTTTTCTTGACAGGTAGAATGCTGCAGCCATTCAGGGAAGGCATTTAGAAATTGCAATATGAAAACCTGCATTTTAAATCTGGCTTTTCTCTATCAGATCTCTGTGAGCTCTAGGCCTCAGTTTCTTCATGTGCAAAAAAAGGATGAAAACATATCCTGTCTCTGATCCCAAGGTGATATGATGCAATGTTTGTGGAAGTCTCTTAACTTATGTGTTAGCTTTTTTTTTTTTTTTTTTTTTTAAATCTGGATTTCATCATGTCTTATTTTTGTTTTAGAATGTCTTTGAAGGAGTTCTTCAGCACCTGTTATCAGCAGACTTTTTAGGAAACAGTACAGTTGGGGGGAAAAAATAGGATTGTGATTATGGTCCACAATTTGTGACCTGCTCAGGTCAGAAATCTCCAAGCAGATCTCACAAAGCCAGCCACATCTTAGGCCCTGCTATGCAGGAAGAGCCACGCTGCTGAATCCAGGAGGAGCCACACTTCGGCATTTTATTGTCACCTTCCCATTTCCCCCTGCGTGGTGTCCGAATCCCTTCCCTCCGGCTCATCATTGTCCCACTAGTACCCTTCTCACTTCTCATTTCAACAACGCTCATCATAATCCACCCCTCTCTGTGACGGATCCTCCCCCTTGCCTTTTATATCCTGACACAAACGGCCACCATCATTTCTTCAGTCCCCCTCAAATGACAGAGACTCCTCTCTTCAGAGTCTCTGCTGGCTTACTTCCTACAGAAACTTATAGGCTCTTACCCTTGTCTTCACTGACAGTTCTCACTGATACAGACGTTCATGCTCTCTGGCTCAGCTGTCAACTGCATAGCCTTTCTTGCCTCTCATTTCTTTCCTGAAGCTTCCTATTAGGTACCAGTTTTCTCAGCCATCCATAGATAAGAACATTTCAATAGCTAAGCTGAGAAAAACACAGGAACCATCTGACGTGGCCTCCTGCCTCTGGAAGAGAGAAAGTGCCACACCAGATGTCTATTTTCACTTCATCTTTCAGGATTTCTGCTAACTTCTAGTCACAACCTGAACTATTATTCTGAAAGTAGTTCTTCCCTATGTCCAAAACAATTCTCTGCTGAGGTAGTCTTAATTTTCTTTGATCTCCTCAGGAGAACTTGTCTGTGATTTGGGTGTGAGATAGAGGGAATCTCAAAGTTGAAAGTCATCTAGTCCAATTACATATCTACTTTTTAAAATACCATCTCTGCCAATGAGTTATTGCAACCTGAAAAGGAATTTGCTTCAACATAGGTGGTCTGTCCATTCGTGATCAGCTCTGATTAGGAGAAATGTTTAACTTATAATTCATTATGATCTGCCTTCCTGAATGCTCCATTCTCTGGTGATATTCTCTCCCCTGAGGATGTCACAATAGCTTCTGTGGTCAGTCCCCTGTCTAGTACATTCATCACTCACTGCTTCCCCGGCACCTAGCATTGGTTCCTAAAACACAGTAGCTCCTAATAAACATTTGTTGAATGAATGAATGAATGTTTTTAGTGTCTTATACAGGATAGCACTTCCTATCTAATACATTTATGGAATACAGTCTGGATTTTGTCCAGGCTGGAAGTCCTTAGTTCTCATAAGGAAAAGTTTTAAGTTCAATACACTTCCCTTCCTCTGATCTTTCTCCAGTGTGTCTAAATTCATCTAGGTAAACATCAAAAAATATATTACATATTCATTTTATGTATATAATTGTATATAATCACGTGTGTGTGTATAAAATTTAGTTAATGTACTCTTCTAAATAAAGCTACATCAAAATATAGAGCATGAGTAAACAGAAACTAATTAAAAGCAGTCTCATTAACTTATAAAAAATATACTTTTGCCCTCAAAATCTACTCACAGCTAAGTGGTTTCATTTAGTGTTATTTTTTTATATTTGGACAGAGGCTTTGTTATAATGTTATTAGACTATTTTTTAAAAGAAAAATATGAATCACAATTCTACCACTCTGCTGCCACTGTTATCATTTTTCTGTTTTTTCCCCATCTTGTTTAATTTATTGTAAGTATGTGATATACACTTTACATTGCACTTTTTTCACTTAAATTATATTTTACTTATTTTTCATGTTATCATTAATCTTTATTATTATAATTTCATTTGCTTAATAGTACTCCATCAATTTGATATACCATAACCATTTTCCAATTAGTAGTGATTTAAAATGTTTCCAGTTTTCTTTTAGAAAATGCTATTAAGAATATTATATACATACAGATTTTCATCCTAAATATCTTGCCATATTTAAAAATATTCCCTTCTCTCCATTATCATTTGAAATGGTTTTCAGTTTCTATATGTATGAGTTTTATTTATATGTATGCTATTTATTTCTAGCTTTATATCTATGTAGTAAAAGGTTCAAGACTATAAAATTTTGACTTTTAATTAAAATTATTAATTAAGCCCTAAAACATTATAATTTTTATAGATATTATAAGTATATTTCAAAGATATAGTCCCTTTTAAAAAATGACTACAATTTTTTCTTCCAAAAATATTTATAAATACCTCATTGATGCCAGGCACCGTGGTGATCCAAGGTGGACAAGGTAGATAAGATCCCTGCCCTTATGGGGTTTAAAGTTTAGCAAAGAGTAAAGAACTGAAAATAAACCATGATGAGTGTTATGATTACACGGCCCAAGTCACTATTATCCTTAGACCCAGGCAAAAAGGACCATTGCCCTTGGCCCCTGGTTTCAGAGAACCCCATTCTGGCACTCCTCCAGCTGTGCCCCACCCCACCAGGCAAAGAGACCATAAGCATTTGTGAGGTATTCCAAACATGCACATTTGGAGCCCACAACCCCCATTAAACCACCTCTGAATAGCAAGAATGCCAGAACTCCCTGCTCAAACAATTCAAAACCATTTCTAGGGCCAGAACAGATTTCTCTAGATCCACCCTGCTGTAGATAGAGTTTGTGGTTATGTGTCCACCAATGCTCAGGGGAGGTTGTGAACAGTTTCAATGTGTATCATGCAGAAGCCCTTTGCAGTTCTGGATAGAGGCAGGAGTGGAAAGGGAAGGAGGAGTAGCCACAGCCACTGAGGACAAGGGGCTGGGGCAAATTCTTCCCAAAGGCATATTCTAGAACAGAACTTTGAAATTCTGAAAATTCTAATTTGAACCTAGTTTTCCAGTTGGTTTTGATATATATATATGTGTCAGTGTAGAAGAATGGAATGCTTTTTATTTAATGGTTTGTTTGTTTAGCTTGATTTATTGCTTTAAAATATTTAGACATGTGGTTTGTGTGGGCCTTCATTGTATTCTTGTCTCAGGCCTTGCTGATGTTGGAGCACGCCTGGTACAAGGTGCAATGGGGACACCTAATAGGGAGACCTAAACTTATATAAGGGTGTTGTAGAAGGCTTGTTAGAGTAAATCACAGTTCAGCAGAGTAGGCTCAGCCATAGAATATCTGACTTATGCAATCTACTACATTTACAGGCTAAAGGTGAAAGTCATGTGCTTATCTTAATAAATGCCAAAAATGCATTTGATAGGATTCAAGAAACAGCTGTGTTCAACACTTAATATTCTATAATTACAACATAGCTAACATAATAAGTGATATCTATATGAACTAAATACTGACATTACACTTAAATGATACGTACTAGCAGTATTCCATTTATATTTAACCAAAGACAAGAATACACCTATTACAGGGTGCCTGGGTGGCTTGATCAGTTAAGCATCTGCCTTCAGCTCAGGTCATGATCCTGGGGTCCTAGGATCGAATCCCACATTGGGCTCCTCGCTCAGCGGGGAGTCTGCTTCTCGCTCTGCCTATAGCTCCCCCAACCTGTGCTCACATTCTCTCTTTCTCTCACTCTATCTCAAATAAATAAGATCTTAAAAAAAAAAAAAAAAGAGTACAGCTGTCATTCAGTTATTTAATGTGGATCTTAAATTTCTAGCCATTCACTTTGGCAGAAGTTAATTTCTTCTCCTTTTTCTGATGGTTTAATGAAGTTTTAAGTAAAAAAAACTGTTTCCATTCATTCCACCAATTTTTAAAATTCGTTTATTTGTTCTAGTTTGTTGTCGTTGTTGTTGCTGGTCTGTACCCAATCTTGAAGGCATGAGCTCTGTAAAATTATTTAAAATATACTTTTATTTATCTCAAATATTCCTCTTTGAAGATTCAGTGGGAGCCTCCATTTTCCTCTTTATGATTTTGTATTTGTTTGGTCAACTATTACCTGGAGCTGATGTGTAGATCAGGAAGTGACTCATTATTCTCCTGAATGGTTCCTATGTCTCAGTTTTTAAACTGCATCAGCTGGAGGCAAGTAGCATTCCCTACACCCTCCAGTCTTAACACATGGTCAGGAACTTGGCATAGGAAGATAGTGGTGGTGGAAGTTCTGGCCTGGCTGGCTATGAGAAACAGGCAGCTAATCGAATATAAACAAGTCAGATGGCATTTTTAATGTGAGTAAGAATACAAGTCTATTTTAAAGTTGTTTGCCTGGCCACTGCCAGGCATCTGTTAGCTACTGTGTTTGCGTATTCATTCTCTTGTTCCCTGTTTCTGTCTTCCTCTCTCATATTTCTAAACTGGAAATTCCCAGATCAGATTTTAATATTTGCTATTTGATAGACGATTGTTATTACACAATAACTAATGGAAAGACAAGATGACATCACAGCAGCTTTGGTGTTGCTTTCTGGCACCTTCTCAAATTTTGCAACAGAACACTTGAATATCTAGATGCTCTCTGTTCTCACAGTACCATTTTTTGGAGAGTATCTCATTTCAAGCTAGTATAAGATATAATTCATTTCTCCCCAACAGTTTAGAGCCCTGATAATTTTTTTGACATCAGACATATTTATGCAGAATTCTCCTACATTAACTAGAAGGAGGGCTTTCAGACATGTGCTTTTGATCCTCCCTGCAGTATCATTTTATAAGTTCGTAAATCAGGAAATCCATTCAGAATTTGTCTAGTGGTGCCCTAGCCACTTAAATTCAAAGCCTTGGCAAGATCAGAAATTGCCTAAAACCGATTCTTCCAGTATTCATCAAGTTTAGTTTTGACAACAGAAGCCATTTCTAAGATAGTATTTTCATAAAATAACGAAATTATCCACAATGGCTTCCCTGTGTGTCTCCACTGAGCCTTACTGCCCATCACTCTTGATCTTCCTTTCTCTCCATCCCATTATACCTACAACTGTTGGTTTCAGAAAGAACAATCAAATGAGTGAAGGGCACTGAGATGGCATCACCTAGCGTCTTGGAGTTTCAGCATGAAAAACTCATCCTTGGTTTCTTCTCCTTGAAGGAAAGCATTCAGTTCTACAATTTGCTTACCTGCTTTCTGGCTCACTCCACTTTTTGCCCAGTCTCTAAATATTTGACTACTGAATTTCTCCATTCCTTTTTAGCCCTTCTTTTCTGAAGGGTGTGCTCAGTAGGTTCTGGTGAAAGGAGTCGTGGCCTAGGCCCAGGGAATCTCTTATCTTAGAGTAGTGCCAGAAGGCAAAGCTTGTGTTCTGTCCTCCCCTAACTTCTGTTCTGGAAAATCATATTGAATACAACCCCACACACTGAGTGGGTAGTCAAAAGGAAGAAAATTAAAATTTCAAATAATCCCATGACTCAACAATGATAAACGTTGATACTTTAGGGTATAGCATGAGTTGGTATGTTACAGTGTGGTATAGTATAGTAAGATATAATATAGTTTAGTATAGTATAAGTAATACATGGGACATAATTATACTAAGCAACTATTCATTATATAAAATTAAGTTTTAACTAGGTGTCATGTATTTTTATTTGCTAATTCTGGCAACCCTGTAATAGCTCTAATCCCAATAGGCTAGTTTTCCATTACATATACCATCAATAATAATCTCACATTTTCAGAAATTAAGAACCAGAAAAATAACATTTCAGTAATAATTTTGTTTAGGAAACTGGACAAAATTTGCTACGTATGCAGTGGGCAGAAAAATTATCACCTTTATTGACTAGCAGTATGAAGAACACAAGAGTGATTTTAGTTTGCATTTTTATGTTACTGATTGAAAGTTACAGCTTCAATATGTATTAACCAGTCAATTGGTATATATCAATTATGTCAGGTGATTCTAAGCACTAAGTGATGAGAGAAAATTTTTATTTCCAAGTAAATAAAAGATAAACTTGCCAGACTAAAATCTTAAGAAAAAGAGATAGAGTAAATTCATGTGGAAAAGATATAATAATATCATTACTTTTTCTTCCCTAATGCTTAAAAAATATGAGAAATGCAATTTCTGTAAACCCTGACAAGGAAAAAAAATTGTTGTTTTGTCAATGATCATGGGGTTTTATTTTGGAGAAGGGGATTGTAGGTTGTTTTATTTTATTTTAATTTTTTAATTTATTTTAAATGAGCTCATCATGGACATGGCTTTTCTTAAAGTTCACCATAATATCGTCAGTAATGCACTCCTGGAACCTAGAAATGATTTCAAGTGATAATGAGGACTGCACATAAGGTATTTGTGACTTGTCAAGCTCACAAGAAATACAGAGAATCACACCTGAACTTCTGCCCTATCTAAATCAACTTGCTGTCACTCTTTGACAGTATCATATTTCAAACAGTAACTTTATAAATTTGGGCACCTAGAGAAATTTCTTAATAAACGAAAACATTTCAAAATGACATTAACAGTAGACATCTTTAGGTATCAAGTGCAGGCAAGAGTTGCTAAATGGGTTTGTACCACAAACTCTTCCAAGTTCTTGTAATTAGCGTAACTATAGTAGGTGGGAAATCATGCCATGAAGATTTCCTCCTTACCTACAGACCTGTTTCCATCTATTCATCGTCACCCGAGATTAGTGTGGACAGCAGTCCTAAAGGTAGGGCTTTGGAGAGAGTATGCAAATGCTCAGTGAATGTGTTTGGACAGTGACATGGCCTCAGGGCTCACAAGGGGCCTGAAGGAAGATCAGCAATACTAATTAATGGAAAAGCAATTCTCATTCATCTGGCTTGTTCTGATATCACTTCTTGGCAGTAAAAAGCTACTAAGATAATGTGCAAATATGACAACTGGGAAGTCTCTGAGTTAAAATGGATACTTGATATCATCTCTCCTTTCTGGTCATTGGGCACTGGTGCTATTTTGAATATTCTTTTCAATGTTGAAATGACTTTACATGATCAGAATCACTCAGGTACGGTCCACGATTAATATGATGTGGCAGCAATGAAAATCAGAATTAGTGCATGTTTTAGTTGGTAGAGTCTTTAACCATGTTTAACCAACTGGCATGTTTTTATTCAAGGAATTCTTGAAATATAATATTTCATCCTAAAAATCCCATCCTAAAAATATAATACATCTATCCTATATATAAATATAAATAAAATAAAATATATATAAAATATAAATAAAATCTATATTATAAATATATATATTTATAAAAATATAATACATCTATTCTCAATACATCTATCCTTTTAACTTGGTCGTATTGAAGGAGATCAACAAGAGATATGACCTCCAGCTGACCCACAAGCTGGACCCAGGGAATCGGAGGCACCTGACTCCCACCCCATCCTTGGAATGTACATTCTACAAACTGTTCTCATAACCAGAGCTGTTTCAAGGATGCAGCCTTGAAAGAGTAATGTGTTGTTGAGACCATCTGGACTGAATATGTGACTGAACCCCACTAAGGTCTCTATGTAAACTTTTAAGATTCTGGCAGACAGGTGCAGAGATCCTGAGGCTGCCAGAGACAAGCTTTGTATGTAAGTTCCCTTGCTTGTTAAACCTACCCTACCAGTCTGGAGTGGTCTCCCTTTTTCTTCAGTCTTCCCTTGCCTTCCATGTATGGGGCCAATTTGTGAACCAACGGCTATAACTGATAAGGAGAGAATTCCTATAGAAAGATGTATACATTTCCCGTCTGGGAACCAGTACTGTAATACCACTACTGTAGTAGTCAGTACTTAATACCAAAGTATTTAAGAATGCAGCGGTTAAGTAAAATACCCTCTGGGCTCTGATCTATATGAGTCTGAATCCAAGTTTAATTTTTACCATAACTTTGTGACATTGAGGAAGTTATTTAAACTGCCTGAGCCTAAGTTCTGTATCTATGAAGTGAAAATAATATTAGTACCCATCTCATATGATAATATAAGTAAAGGCACAATTCGTGTCATATGTAAAAATTCAATAAATAATTGCTATTTTTGTGTAATATTAACAAATTTAAGTTACATTATCATATAATCCACTATAGAAGTGTTATAATTATCACATTTCTTCCTTAGTTTTTTTCCCTCACATATGATTAGCAAACATATTGAGGCAGAAATAATTTTTTTCCTTCATACATGTTCTCCTAGGGACTGCCACTGTTAGCATTGGCATATAGCCAAATAAGAGATGGAAAGTGATGTCTTTATGTAAAACCTGTATTTTCTAAATAAGGTCAATACAGAAACTCACTTCCTATTTCTCTGGGTGAATCTTTCCTTTTTGGAAGTGGAGAACATTTTCACAGAGGCTCTAGGAGGCTCTCATATGAGAGTATTAGTTTGTGAGACAGTAATCTTACCTTTCTTGTACACTTGGACTGAGAGCCATCAAAGTAAGTTATCACGTGTTCTCGCATCCCTTGAAATCCTGATTAGTCTCTAGCAAAAGTACTCTTTTCTGTTATGTTTCACCACCAACTCTGGGAAACAGCATGCCTGCTTTTACATTGAAACTTCAGCAGTTGTGCTTTAAATAAAGTTTTATCCTTGTATGGAGGAATGACTTGCATGTACTATAAAAACTTAGTTTTCTCTGCATAAATCCATAAATATTGCTTTAAATTCCCTTTCAGGAATTCAGATTTTCTTATCATTGTTTTTATGCCTCTTTTCTCCTAAAATATTTAAATTTGAAAACAATATTTTTTTTCTAAACTCCCACCCCTTCTACCATTTCTCATGACTGAAGTCATAAGAGAGAGAAAGAGAAAGTCTAATTTATAATATGAACTATATATACTTGGAATCAGAAAAACAAACCTTGTAAACAAAACATTTCAGAAAAAAATGTACAAAGATGGGGAAAGCACTGAATTTGAAATCAGAAGAATTATTTTTAGTTTCTTCTTCAACTGTTGATGGACTGTGTAACCTTGGACAGGTCGCTAGGTCTCTCTGAATCTCAGTTTGATTACCCACAAAATGAGAATCAGTACCTGCCTGCTCTGCTTCTTAGAGCTTCAATGAAGAGAAAATAAGATAAGATATAGAAGTATTGTATAAATTCCAAATCCCCACTCAAATATTTAATAGTATAGGATTAACTGCTCATCTGCTCTTCAAAAACTCTTTTTAAATGTGTGAAGATTTTGCTGTCTTTTAAAATCGGGGGTCATGCATTGCCCTGCCATGTTGGAGGGCTGGGGGTTCACTACTGCCAGAACATCTTATACTACATAATTTTTCTTTGAACATTAGGATATATTGATAAGAGAGGGATTATGAAAAAAACATACTGACATTTTACCTAAAGGATTAATGAATAATTTTCCTTTATCCTGTTTTTAAGAGAAAACTCTTAAAAAGTTGCAATATTGACTAATATATTCACCCTCATCTACATAATATAATATATTCTTCAAGCTTTTTATTAGCCTTGAGTGGCTATAAAATCTCGGCTGTTAAAATGATTTTTTTAGATTTATAACATTCCATAAAAATTTTCAGTGTAAAAAATGTTTTCTCCTGAGCTAAAACTGTCCCAGCCTCATGGGTATTTTTGGTTTGTTGGTTGGTTGGTTCTTTTTTTTTAAGTGTTATTCTCCATAGCACAACATCCAGGTGTTAATTTAAACTTGCATTCTAAGAAGGAAAATATCCGTTGGTATTGCTGATTTTTTTTTTTTTTTTTAGTTTTAATTTTTTTATGCTAACCAGAATTTAACAACTAACAAAACAGTATGGATTAAATGACCCCAGAACTCCATTCTTTTTGGGCCTAGAATTAGAAATTTCTTGGTATCCACAAACATTAATTGCTAGCATACTTTAAATATGCACATAAACATCTCTGAAATGTTTAAAAAGGAAATTTTTAAAAACAGTGAGACATACCTGTATTTGACTAACTTGAAAGTAACATAAGTAACTTTTACTTAACCAATTTAAAAGTAATATGGAGAGAGTCAAGATGGCGGAGAAGTAGCAGGCTGAGACTACTTCAGGTTGCGGGAGATCAGCTAGATAGCTTATCTAAAGATTGCAAACACCTACAAATCCAACGGGAGATCGAAGAGAAGAAGAACAGCAACTCTAGAAACAGAAAATCAACCACTTTCTGAAAGGTAGGACTGGCGGAGAAGTGAATCCAAAGCGACGGGAAGATAGACCGCGGGGGGAGGGGCCGGCTCCTGGCAAGCGGCGGAGCAACGGAGCACAAAATCGGGACTTTTAAAAGTCTGTTCCGCTGAGGGACATCGCTCCAGAGGCTTAACCGGGGTGAAGCCCACGTAGGGTCAGCGTGGCCTCAGGTCCCGCAGGGTCACAGAAGGATCGGGGGTGTCTGAGTGTCACAGAGCTTACAGGTATTAGAACGGGGAAGCCGGCTACAGAGACAGAGCCGAGGAGTAAGCTCTAAGCTCGGGGTTACCTTGAACCGGTCGCAGGCTCGGTCAGCTCGGAGCGCGGCCGGAGGCAGGGTGACGGGAGTAAATCGGCGCTGTTCTCTGAGGGCGCACTGAGGAGTGGGGCCCCGGGCTCTTGGCTCCCCCGGGCCGGAGACCGGGAGGCCGCCATCTTCATTCCCGCCCTCCGGAACTCTACGGAAAGCGCTCAGGGAACAAAAGCTCCCGAAAGCAAACCTGAGCGGATTACTCAGCCCGGCCCCTGGTAAGGGCGGTCCAACTCCGCCCGGGGCAAAGACACTTGAGAATCACTACAACAGGCCCCTCCCCCAGAAGATCAACAAGAAACCCAGCCAGGACCAAGTTCAACTACCAAGGAGTACAGTTTCAATACCAGGGAGAGCAGCGGAATTCCAAAGGAGGAGAAAGCAAAGCACGGAACTCATGGCTTTCTCCCCATGATTCTTTAGCCTTGCAGTTAATTTAATTTTTTTTCTTTTTCAATTTATTTTTCTCTTCTGCTAAATTTTTTTAACTTTTACCCTTTCCTTTTTTAACGTTTTTTAACTAGTTTATCTAATATATATATTCTTTTTTTCCTTTTTATATTTTTTCTTTATTGGTTTTCTTTTTTTAATTGTTTCTTTTTTTTTTTTCTTCTTTCTGAACCTCTTTTGATCCCCTTTCTCCCCCCTCACGATTTGGAATCTCTTCTGATTTGGCTAAAACATATTTTCCTGGGGTTGTTGCCACCCTTTTAGTATTTCACTTGCTCCTTCATATACTCTTATCTGGACAAAATGACAAGGCGGAAAAATTCACAAAAAAAAGAACAAGAGGCAGTACCAAAGGCTAGGGACCTAATCAATACAGACATTGGTAATATGTCAGATCTAGAGTTCAGAATGACGATTCTCAAGGTTCTAGCCGGGCTCGAAAAAGGCATGGAAGATATTAGAGAAACCCTCTCCGGAGAGATAAAAGCCCTTTCGGGAGAAATAAAAGAACTAAAATCTAACCAAGTTGAAATAAAAAAAGCTATTAATGAGGTGCAATCAAAAATGGAGGCTCTCACTGCTAGGATAAATGAGGCAGAAGAAAGAATTAGCGATATAGAAGACCAAATGACAGAGAATAAAGAAGCTGAGCAAAAGAGGGACAAACAGCTACTGGACCATGAGGGGAGAATTCGAGAGATAAGTGACACCATAAGACGAAACAACATTAGAATAATTGGGATTCCAGAAGAAGAGGAAACAGAGAGGGGAGCAGAAGGTATATTGGAGAGAATTATTGGAGAGAATTTCCCCAATATGGCAAAGGGAACAAGCATCAAAATCCAGGAGGTTCAGAGAACCCTCCTCAAGATCAATAAGAATAGGTCCACACCCCGTCACCTAATAGTAGAATTTACAAGTCTTAGTGACAAAGAGAAGATCCTGAAAGCAGCCCGGGAAAAGAAGTCTGTAACATACAATGGTAAAAATATTAGATTGGCAGCAGACTTATCCACAGAGACCTGGCAGGCCAGAAAGAGCTGGCATGATATATTCAGAGTACTAAACGAGAAAAACATGCAGCCAAGAATACTATATCCAGCTAGGCTATCACTGAAAATAGAAGGAGAGATTAAAAGCTTCCAGGACAAACAAAAACTGAAAGAATTTGCAAATACCAGACCAGCTCTACAGGAAATATTGAAAGGGGTCCTCTAAGCAAAGAGAGACCCTAAAAGTAGTAGATCGGAAAGGAACAGAGACAATATACAATAACAGTCACCTTACAGGCAATACAATGGCACTAAATTCATATCTCTCAATACTTACCCTGAATGTGAATGGGCTAAATGCCCCAATCAAAAGACACAGGGTATCAGAATGGATAAAAAAACAAAACCCATCTATATGTTGCCTACAAGAAACTCATCTTAAACCCGAAGACACCTCCAGATTTAAAGTGAGGGGGTGGAAAAGAATTTACCATGCTAATGGACATCAGAAGAAAGCAGGAGTGGCAGTCCTTATATCAGATCAATTAGATTTTAAGCCAAAGATTATAATAAGAGATGAGGAAGGACACTATATCATACTCAAAGGAACTGTCCAACAAGAAGATCTAACAATTTTAAATATCTATGCCCCTAACATGGGAGCAGCCAACTATATAAACCAATTAATAACAAAATCAAAGAAACACATCGACAATAATACAATAATCGTAGGGGACTTTAACACTCCCCTCACTGAAATGGACAGATCATCCAAGCAAAAGATCAACAAGGAAATCAAGGCCTTAAATGACACACTGGACCAGATGGACATCACAGATATATTCAGAACATTTCATCCCAAAGCAACAGAATACACATTCTTCTCTAGTGCACATGGAACATTCTCCAGAATAGACCACATTCTCGGTCCTAAATCAGGTCTCAACCGTTATCAAAAGATTGGAATCATTCCCTGCATATTTTCAGACCACAATGCTCTGAAGCTAGAACTCAATCACAAGAGGAAAGTTGGAAAGAACCCAAATACATGGAGACTAAACAGCATCCTTCTAAAGAATGAATGGGTCAACCAGGAAATTAAAGAAGAGTTGAAAAAATTCATGGAAACAAATGATAATGAAAACACAACGGTTCAAAATCTGTGGGACACGACAAAGGCAGTCCTGAGAGGAAAATATATAGCGGTACAAGCCTTTCTCAAGAAACAAGAAAGGTCTCAGGTACACAACCTAACCCTACACCTAAAAGAGCTAGAGAAAGAACAAGAAAGAAAGCCTAAACCCAGCAGGAGAAGAGAAATCATAAAGGTCACAGCAGAAATCAATGAAATAGAAACCAAAAATCAATAGAACAAATCAACGAAACTAGGAGCTGGTTCTTTGAAAGAATTAATAAGATCGATAAACCCCTGGCCAGACTTATCAAAAAGAAAAGAGAAAGGACCCAAATAAATAAAATCATGAATGAAAGAGGAGAGATCACAACTAACACCAAAGAAATACAGACAATTATAAGAACGTACTATGAGCAACTCTACGCCAACAAATTGGACAATCTGGAAGAAATGGATGCATTCCTAGAGACATATAAACTACCACAACTGAACCAGGAAGAAATAGAAAGCCTGAACAGACCCATAACCAGTAAGGAGATTGAAACAGTCATCAAAAATCTCCAAACAAACAAAAGCCCAGGGCCAGATGGCTTCCCGGGGGAATTCTACCAAACATTTAAAGAAGAACTAATTCGTATTCTCCTGAAACTGGTCCAAAAAATAGAAATGGAAGGAAAACTTCCAAACTCATTTTATGAGGCCAGCATCACCTTGATCCCAAAACCAGACAAGGATCCCATCAAAAAAGAGAACTACAGGCCAATATCCTTGATGAACACAGATGCAAAGATTCTCGCCAAAATACTAGCCAGTAGGATTCAACAGTACATTAAAAGGATTGTTCACCACGACCAAGTGGGATTTGTTCCAGGGCTGCAAGTTTGGTTCAACATCCGCAAATCAATCAATGTGATACAACACATTAATAAAAGAAAGAACAAGAACCATATGATACTCTCCATAGATGCTGAAAAAGCATTTGACAAAGTACAGCATCCCTTCCTGATCAAAACTCTTCAAAGTGTAGGGATAGAGGGCACATACCTCAATATTATCAAAGCCATCTATGAAAAACCCACCGCAAATATCATTCTCAATGGAGAAAAACTGAGAGCTTTTCCGCTAAGGTCGGGAACACGGCAGGGATGCCCGTTATCACCACTGCTATTCAACATAGTACTAGAAGTCCTAGCCTCAGCAATCAGACAACAAAAGGAAATTAAAGGCATCCAAATCGGCAAAGAAGAAGTCAAACTATCACTCTTCGCAGATGATATGATACTATATGTGGAAAACCCAAAAGACTCCACTCCAAAACTGCTAGAACTTGTACAGGAATTCAGTAAAGTGTCAGGATATAAAATCAATGCACAGAAATCAGTTGCATTTCTCTACACCAACAACAAGACAGAAGAAAGAGAAATTAAGGAGTCCATCCCATTTACAATTGCACCCAAAACTATAAGATACCTAGGAATAAATCTAACCAAAGAGACTAAGAATCTATACACAGAAAACTATAAAGTACTCATGAAAGAAATTGAGGAAGACACAAAGAAATGGAAAAATGTTCCATGCTCCTGGATTGGAAGAATAAATATTGTGAAAATGTCTATGCTACCTAAAGCAATCTACACATTTAATGCAATTCCTATCAAAGTACCATCCATTTTCTTCAAAGAAATGGAACAAATAATCCTAAAATTTATATGGAACCAGAAAAGACCTCGAATAGCCAAAGCAATATTGAAAAAGAAAGCCAAAGTTGGTGGCATCACAATTCCGGACTTCAAGCTCTATTACAAAGCTGTCATCATCAAGACAGCATGGTACTGGCACAAAATCAGACACATAGATCAATGGAACAGAATAGAGAGCCCAGAAATAGACCCTCAACTCTATGGTCAACTAATCTTCGACAAAGCAGGAAAGAATATCCAATGGAAAAAAGACAGCCTCTTCAACAAATGGAGTTGGGAAAATTGGACAGCCACATGCAGAAAAATGAAATTGGATCATTTCCTTACACCACACACGAAAATAGACTCAAAATGGATGAAGGATCTCAATGTGAGAAAGGAATCCATCAAAATCCTTGAGGAGAACACAGGCAGCAACCTCTTCGACCTCAGCCGCAGCAACATCTTCCTAGGAACATCGCCAAAGGCAAGGGAAGCAAGGGCAAAAATGAACTATTGGGATTTCATCAAGATCAAAAGCTTTTGCACAGCAAAGGAAACAGTTAACAAAACCAAAAGACAACTGACAGAATGGGAGAAGATATTTGCAAATGACATATCAGATAAAGGGCTAGTGTCCAAAATCTATAAAGAACTTAGCAAACTCAACACCCAAAGAACAAATAATCCAATCAAGAAATGGGCAGAGGACATGAACAGACATCCACATGGCCAACTGACACATGAAAAAGTGCTCCACATCACTCGGCATCAGGGAAATACAAATCAAAACCACAATGAGATACCACCTCACACCAGTCAGAATGGCTCAAATTAACAAGTCAGGAAATGACAGATGCTGGCGAGGATGCGGAGAAAGGGGAACCCTCCTACACTGTTGGTGGGAATGCAAGCTGGTGCAACCACTCTGGAAAACAGCATGGAGGTTCCTCAAAATGTTGAAAATAGAACTACCCTATGACCCAGCAATTGCACTGCTGGGTATTTACCCTAAAGATACAAACGTAGTGATCCGAAGGGGCACGTGCACCCGAATGTTTATAGCAGCAATGTCTACAATAGCCAAAGTATGGAAAGAACATAGATGTCCATCAACAGACGAATGGATAAAGAAGATGTGGTATATATACACAATGGAATACTATGCAGCCATCAAAAGAAATGAAGTCTTGCCATTTGCGACGACGTGGATGGAACTAGAGGGTATCATGCTTAGCGAAATAAGTCAGTCGGAGAAAGACAACTATCATATGATCTCCCTGATATGAGGGAGAGGAGATGCAACATGGGGGCTTAAGGGGGTAGGAGAAGAGTAAATGAAACAAGATGGGATTGGGAGGGAGACAAACCATAAGTGACTCTTAATCTCACAAAACAAACTGAGGGTTAATGGGGGGAGGGGGGTTGGGGGGGTGGGATTATGGACATTGGGGAGGGTATGTGCTATGATGAGTGCTGTGAAGTGTGTAAACCTGGCAATTCACAGACCTGTACCCCTGGGGATAAAAATATATGTTTATAAAAAAATAAAATTTAAAAGTAATATAAGTAACTTTTACACATAAGTGTGAAACCTGCTTCTCAAATTCTTTTTTTTTTTATTTTATTAAATTTTTTATTTTAATTCTGGTATAGTTAACATACAGTGTTATATTAGTCTCGGGTATAAAATGTCATGATTCAACTATTCTATGCATTACTCAGTGCTCATCATGATAAGTAGACTCCTCAAATTCTTTTTAGAAAAATTTATCCCCAAATTGGGTTTTAACCAGGTGTCAGCCCCATTTGAAATAAAAAAAAGATGGAAGTTGCCTTAGGACAGCATTTCCCAAAATGAATTCCACAAAAGTAGGTCCTCAAGATGTTCTTTTTTTTTTTTTTTTTAAGATTTTATATATTTATTTGAGAGAAAGAGAGAGTTCACGTGTGTGCGAGCAGAGGGCAGGAGGGACAGACAAGCAGACTCCCTGCTAAGCAAGGTGCTGGACATGGGGCTTGATCCCAGGACCCCAGGATCATGACCTGAGCTGAAGGCAGATGCTTAACTGACTGAGCCATCCAAGCACCCCTCAAGATGTTCTTTCTTTAAAAAATCTTTCTTGCAGGAAGGGGTTCTGTGGGCAAATAAGTTCGTAAAATATTGTATACCATATCTTCCTCTTAGATATTTGCAACATGCGTTAGTATGTCAAACAGTTTTAGTAGTCCAATAGTCAGTCATGTCACAACCTTATTTGATCAGAGAAAACTTTTTAATATATTAACTCTTCAGTATTCTACAGAACATACAATTTAGAGCTGTCCATTTCCATCTTGAAGGAAACTGTGGTACTAAAAGGAAAGGAAGAACAATAGTGTCAGAGACCTAGATTTTTATCATGTGTCATAACATACATTGCACAGTTTCACATGACAGTGTATAGATGAGGAATTTGAAAAAGAAATTTTTAGAGAGATCTATTTCTCTTCTTGTAGTAAATTAAGTTATTGGTACCAATTCTTCACCCCCAACCCCCACCACTTCCTAACATTATCCATCCTCACCCCAGCCATGGTATCAGCCTTTAATGTTGGGCTTGGCCATATGACTTGCTTTGGCCAATAGAATGTTAGTGGACCTAAAATCAGCAAGGCTTTCAGTGTGTTTGCTTAGTTCTCTTACCCACTTCTACTACTGCTTTTTCTGTGATAGAACATGTCTCAAATAGTTGCTGTTAAAAATTCTAGTTAACCTGGAATTAATTATCATCCTAGAGCCAAATCTATCTGAACACACCCTGGTTTGGCTAACCTTAGTCAATGTGCAGATGTGTGGACAAATAAATATATACTCTTGTGTGCCAGTGAATTTTGGGGTGGTTTGTTTTCATGGCAATTGCTGACTCATATACTGCTCCATTGGAGTTTGCTCCAAAATAATACTGTTATGTCAGTGATAACTGAAAGAGAACATGGGAGTGAACTCAAGCGATATATTTTAGGGCACTGAATTTGTGGATTTGGTGGGGGGTTAGTCCCTTAATTCTTAAGTTCCTGAAAACTATGTCCTGTCAAAAGCATATAATTTTTTAATATCTTACTTGTTTTATGTGGTTATTCCAACATTTCCAAGGAAAATATACCCTCTCAGACTGCTCAGGTTTCCCCACTTAAACCAAATGAGGTTATGAAAAATATTTAATTAACATGAATATAAACTGGAAAAGAAATCTGCATTTTATATATAAAGACCAAAGGTCCCACAAGATCGGAATTATTATCATAGGTTTTCACAATATTCATTTTAATTTTACTGCTATTCAGCAAAGGAGATGAAAGAGTAGACCAGAAACTCCCTTGCCTAAAGAATTGGTAATCCTGGCTTGACATTATCCCACCAGACTCTCACTGCTGCCTACCTAGGCCTTCATCACTGGGCCCCAGACAAAGACCCCTGTGATCTTGATAAGAACTGTGCTCCTTTTCTCACCATAGCACCTTTAGCATCTATTCCTTCTTTTGTATGTACGCACCCGATCTAGTCCTTCTTGTCTCCATTTCTACATGTTCTAGCCTCTTCCGCTTCTTGAATTAGTCGACTTCTGTCTATAAAATAGGTGATGGTAGTAGTGAAATGATTCATGTATATGGAAGTCTCTTACCTGATTGCTCAATAAATGTTGACCTGTCCCTCTTTTTTCCTGCTTGTCCTCCTTGTCCTACTATTGAATTAATGGTAGTCCAGTGAGATATGGACATAAATATAGATATATGTTACTGAATATATTAAGATGAATGAAGTAGTCATGAATAAAACAGCAATGTTAAGCTGTTGGGATTCACAGTGATCCTTCTAGGATTTGATTGTGACTTACAATGGTTAGCTGAAGAGCATACTATCTAAGAATACAGGACCTAGGTGAGACAGCAGATCTGGGTTTGAACCATAACTCTAGAATTTACTGTCTTGTAAGTTAGTACCCTCCCTTAAACCCAATTTTCTCATCTGAAAATTGGAAGTGATAATATTTAATAAGATACCATGTATAAAGGATAGTATTTGATAGGACACTATGTATAAAGAGCTTAGGACAATGCTAAATGTATAACCAGCACTCAATAAATGCTAGCTATTACAACTATTGGAAAGAGCTGAATTTATATGTAATAATATATTAATTTTACAATACAAATAATTACTTTAAAACAAGCATGTTATTAACCTTATCTTCATTTTAAAATCATATCTTTATGAGCAGAAACGCAGGGGCAAGAAGGAAGGAATTTTTATTGTATTAATTCATTTCACTCCTACTATATTTCTGCTCTGCCTTAAACATCAGATAGCTGGAGTTTAGGGGTATTCCTGAAAAAAAATCTGAAGGTTAATGTGTATCATCTACATGCTCCAGAGCATAAGCATATTGCCGGCTGGGCAGATCAAGGTGAAACACAGTGGAATAAACCTATAATGGCCACACCTCTATTTTAAGGCTACCTGGGGTGGGGGCTACTGAAGCATAGCTATTTTAACAAATAGGAGTAGGAGTGATTAATTACTTTTTACTGTCATTCAACAACTTGTCACCCAGGGAGTAACCTCATTTCTCCAATTCCCATAAATTTAATAGAGGTCACATAGTGGCCTACTTGGCTGAAAAGCATTGCTCCTGAAACCCTGATGGTACTTTTAAGTCTGCTGATGTGTGAACATAATTCTCTGCATCTCTTAGCCCCACACACTCTGTCTCTCCCAGGGAGACACTTTAGTAGATCTATGTGGCACCATGTGGAAAGTTACAAGTGATGAGTTCTCTGATTCATTCCTCTTTCATGTAACAAGAAGATAGAAAATTTAAAACCAATGGGTGTTCTATAGTGTAGAGCTTCTTTCCACTCTGTTAAAGAACTATAAAAAGGTATTTATTGAAATTTAAAACTATTAGTTATGAGACCCTTGCAATGGACATCTAGTTTGGCATCTCGAAAGAAATCTTAAAGATCTCATTTAAAAATTTGCAGGTTAAGTTAGTGGTTAGTTCTTGTGCCTAATTCTCAGCCCTTAGATGCACTAACCCAGATGAAGAGATTTCTAAAAAGCAAAATAACTGCAAAGATGTGCCAGACACCAGGTGGAATTAAAAAAAAAAAAAAAACAAAAGGAAGAACATCATAAAAAGTAGATTATTATCTACATCTATGGCATGCCCAACTCAGAGACACAGAGCCTTTTGTAACTAGAATGCTAGCAGTCCTAAACTTCGTTCAAGGACTTATTCGGGGCATTCTCGGTGCTATTTCATTTCCTAAATCCATTATTAGCCCTCTCCTTATATATGCATAAATGTTAATCCCTTTAACATTTGGGAAATGGAAATTGACAAGCAGTGATTTATTTGATCTTGAGATATGAAGTTGATGAGAAGTGGTGAAAGAGCAGTAAACTCTGGGGGTTAAATTTTGTTTTGTTTTGTTTTCCCTTCCAATTCTCCTGGCAAAGACAGTTTTATGTGTGAGTTCTAACAGCACCAAAGTGAAGTACAAGGACAACAGAGAAGAAACCACCAACCAATCTCAAGCAAACATTTGACTTGGATCAGTCTCTTATAAAAAGATGGGCTTTTGGAAAGATTCTACATGGTAAGAAAGAAAGGGAAATATTAAACTAAGGTGAAATCCAGAAAACAAATTTTCCAAAAGAAAATCCTTAGAAGTTGTAGTGAGAGAGTCTCCCCAATGTCTAACAGAGGTATTAGGTACTTTTTTTTTTTTTTTTTTTTTTTTTAAGTGACTTGAGGGGCACCTGAGTGGTTTGGTCGGTTAAGTGTCTGCTTTGGACTCAGGACATGATCTAAGGTCCTGGGATCGAGGCCCACATCAGACTCCCTGCTCAGTGGGGATTCTGCTTCCCTCTCTTCCTCTGTCTCTCTCTCCACTCATGCTCTCTCTTTCTCTCTGTCTCTCTCAAATAAATAAATAAAATCTTTTTTAAAAAGTGAATAGAATAATTTAGGACCATGAGCCTGACATAAAGGAAAGAGAACTTTCTATTAAAAAAATCAGTTCTAGCCTCTGCTACTAACTAGGGCAAATCATTACACCTCTTTTAGCATAGGTTTTAATACCTGTCAAGTGGAGCAAATTATTTTATCTACTTCATGGAGATACTAAGAAGTTAAATGTAATTATATTTAAAAATGTTTTAGAAATTATCAAAGTTCATTAGTAATGGAATCTTTAATAGATTTCATTTTTTTAGAGATTGTCCACATTTCTGATTTGATTTGTAAATTATTCTTTACTTATTGCTTCTGGTTTAAAATTCACTTTGCAATTTAATCTCTAGTTCTTTATAATTTTATATCCTCTAATTCCCTAATCTTACTTTTTCAAAATAACCAAAAAATACTACCTCTTCAAATTATCTTTCATATTTTGTTAGAGAGAATATCAAGATTCAGTGTTGGGCTTTCCAACTTTTCTATCTTTGGCTCCATTCCTTCTAGATAAGCTTTATTCTCAGACATTTGTCCCAGGTAGCAAAAAAAGGATTCCTCAACATTGGGCTCGTGCAATTAAAAGATCTGTATCTTGAATAGCACTATGACATGGGGTAGATGCAGTTCTCTGGAGTGGTTAAAATGTGTAGAATGGGGAAAGAAATGCAGACTATGCCAAAACACCAGGCTTCCTTGACGGGGCACATAGAAATCAACAAGAAAAATAGTTAGAACATGGAAGACAAATAATAAAAGATCTGGGCAGAGAATCCATCAATAATGCAATAATAAATGACCAACAAATAGGCAAAAAAGGTTTATTCTTACAAGTAACTACGGAAAGTAGGGGGTAAAGTTGCAAAGAGTACTAATAAGCAATCTTAGCTAGCTGCTGGAAAGAGATGGAAATAAAAGCTATGATTTTTTTTTTTCCTCAGGGAAACACAGAAGCATACAACAAACATACATATAGATAAAACTAAAATAAATGAGTTATGCATTTAAATATGTTAGTGAAAGAACTTCAGAAGAGGAAAAAAAAAAACCCTAAGGAAAGGAAGAGAGAAAAAATAACCAAGATCAAAACCAAAATTGATGAATTAGAAATTAGAATAGGGGAATTAACAAATTATTCTAGGAGTTTGTTGTTTTCAGAAAAAAACAATAGTTAAACCTCTGGCAATACTAGTTAAGAAATAAAATAAAACTACAAAGTACTGAGAGTGAGAAAAGGAATGACATAACTAATAACACAGGCATTTAAAATGTTCCAAGAGGGGCGCCTGGGTGGCTCAGTGGGTTAAGCCGCTGCCTTCAGCTCAGGTCATGACCCCAGGTCCTGGGTTCAAGCCCCACATCGGGCTTTCTGCTCAGCAGGGAGCCTGCTTCCTCCTCTCTCTCTGCCTGCCTCTCTGCCTACTTGTGATTTCTCTCTGTCAAAAAAATAAATAAAATCTTTAAAATAAATAAATAAATAAAATAAAATGTTCCAAGAATATGATGTTCTTCACTGTAATGACAGACTTTAAAACCTGAGTGAAACTAAAAATTTTGTAAGACTATTAAAATTAACAGGATTGATGCAAAACATTGAAAACCTGAACAGAACAATAATCATATAAGAAAAAAAAAAGTGAAAGGAACTCAGTTCAAAATTTTTTTCAACTATTTATTTCAAAATGTTCTACAGTATTTTTTTTTTTTTTTTTTTTTTTTTTTTGACAGAGAGAGATCACAAGTAGGCAGAGAGAGGGGAAGGGAAGCAGGCTTCCTGCTGAGCAGAGAGCCCGATGTGGGACTCTATCCCAGGACCCTGAGATCATGACCTGAGCCGAAGGCAGCGGCTTAACCCACTGAGCCACCCAGGCGCCCCTCAAAATGTTCTACAGTATTGAAAAAGATTGGAATCTTTCCAGTTTGTTTTACAAAGCTGGCATAAACCTGATACCAAAACGTGATAAACAAAACTCAAAATAAATTACATATTTGGAAAAAAGTCAAATTATATATTTACTAAATGAAAATAAGTCAATAACAATTAGAACAACACAATTTAAAAATGAATAAAATTTATGAACAAACGGTATAGACTCACACGGCCAATAAACGTTAAGAGGTTGAGCAAATAATCAAGGTAAGGTTAAGGTGCTATTTTTGCCCATCTCATTCACACAGAATAAATAGATTAAAACATTGCTAATACCTAGTGTGGGTAAGGGTAAAGAGAAACAAGAATTTAAATATTTTGTTAGTTAAAGTGTAAAATCAGTCCATAATTTGACACAGAAAAAACCTTATGGAAAAAGTCCCTCAGATATAATTTATCTTCTTATCCAAAACCCCAGTTAAACATGATCACAGCTGTTCTAAAAAAAAAGGCAGGGAAGGAAAAAATGAGAGACACTTACATACTAACATGGTAATTTTTTAATTAAACTTTACTTGAGATAAATATAGAGATAAATATAGATTTGAGATAAATATAGATTTATATGAAGTTGCAAGATATAATGCAGAGATCCCATGTATTCTTTATGCCATTTCTTCGAATAGTGAGGTCTTGCAAAATATAGTACAGTATTGTTACCAGAATATTAGAATTGATACAATCTACCAATCGTAAGCTTTCTCCAGTTTTACTTGTACTCATATGTGTGTTGTGTGTGTATTTAGTTCTGTGCAGTTTTAAGATCTGTAGATGAATGTAGTCACCCAAGATATAGGGCAGTTCTATCATTACAAGGATTCCTTCCTATTGGCCTTTTATAACCACAACACCCATCCCATCACTAACCACTAATCTCTCACAATTACTAATCTGTTCTCTTTTCCTATAATTTTGTCATATAATAATGCAGTATGTAAATTTGGGGGGTTGGCTTTTTTTGCTCAACATAATTCTCTAGAGATTTATTTAAGTTGTGTGTATCACTCTGTTTTTCCTTCAAATTACCAAGTAGTATCCATTCATCCATCATTGCAGTATCTCATAGTATGGGTGTACCACAGTTTAATCATCCACCCACAGAAGGACATCTAGATTGCTTCCAGTTTGGGGCTGTTATGAATTAAGTTCTATAAACATTCATGAATGAATTTCTGTGTGAACATTCATTTTTCTAGGATAAGTGGCCAGAAGTGCAATTGTTGAGCTGTACAGTAGTTGCGTGTTTAATTTGTTAAGAAACTACCATATTGTTTTCTCCAGTGGCTGTACCATTTTACATTCCTGTCATCAGTGTGTGAATGATATCATTTCTCGGCTTTCTCAGCTTTTGGTATCATTTTTATTTTAGCCATTCTTTAGTCATAATTTACAGTTTTAATTTGCATTTCTCTGACTAATGATGGTAAACAATAAGCTGTTAAAGATCTTTTTTATGTGTTTGTTTGCTTCTGTATGTCCTTTGTGGTGTAAAGTCTGTTCTTGTCTTTTGCCCACTTTCAAATTGGATTGTTTATTTATTTTTTTTTCTTTTCTACTGATGAGTTTCAATTCCATTATGGTCAGAAGATATATATTCTGAATGATTTCAGTGTTTTCAATTTGTTGAGATTTGTTTTATGCTCCACAATATAGTCTTTATAGGTGATTTGTACATGGGTGCTTGGGAAAAATATGCATTCTGCTGTAGTTAGGAAGAGTATTATATATATATATATATGAATTAAGTATATATATATATATATATGTCATTTAACATTCTTTTGGTTGATTATGTTGTTCAGATCTTCTGTGTCTTTGGTGATTTTCTTTCTAGTATTTTTACTTTTGTTTAGAGGGGGACATTGAAACACCCAACTGGAATGGTTATCTGAATAGATTTTAATACATTTTAGTTTTTTAATTGGTAACATATAAAAAGAAGCAAAGCATATAAAAAGATGCAAAAATTATATACAATATATAATTTATTATGGTATAAAAACATGAAAATTATAGAAATTTTCAAAAACAAATTTTTTCACTGTGTATCTTTTTTATTATTAAGGTACAGTTGACATACAATATTATATTAATTTAGGTGATATAATGATTTCAGGTGATGATCTGGTATTTTTATCGTAAAATGTTCACCACAGTAAGTCTAGTTAATATCCATCACCAGACATAGTAAAAAAATTTTTTCTTGTGATGACTTTTCAAATTTAATTTCTTCACAAATTTCATATATGCAATACAGTATTACTAACTATTTTCACTGTGGTGTCCATTATACCACCATGACTTATTTATTTTATAACTGGAAGTTTGTACCTTTTGATTCCCTTTACCCATTCCCCACTCCCTGCTCCTGCCTCTAAAAATGTAGTGATCCAAAGGGACACATGCACCCGAATGTTTATAAAAGCAATGTCCACAATAGCCAAACTATGGAAAGAACCTAGATGTCCATCAACAGATGAATGGATAAAGAAGATGTGGTATATATTCAATGGAATACTATGCAACTATCAAAAGAAATGAAATCTTGCCATTTGCAATGATGTTGATGGAACTAGAGGGTATTATGCTGAGCGAAATAAGTCAATCAGAAAGACAATTATATGATCTCCCTGATATGAGGAATTTGAGAGGCAGAGTGAGTGGTTTGGGGGGTAGGGAAGGATAAAATGAAACAAGATGGGATCGGGAGGGAGATAAACCATAAGAGACTCTTAATCTCACAAAACAAGTTGAGGGTTGCTGGGGGTTGGTGGTGGTAGGGATAAGGTGGTTAGGTTATGGACATTGGGGAGGGTATGTGCTTGGTGAGTGCTGTGAAATGTGTAAGCCTGATGATTCACAGACTTGTACCCCTGGGGCAAATAATGCATTATTTGTTAATAAAAATAATTAATAAAAAAAGATTGATCATTTTCATTCTTTTCCTGGCCTTCAATCTTGTAGAAGTAGAGAATACTTCAGTTGTTAGAAGATCAGGCATTTATTCTTCACTTTCTCTCAGTGTTTGTGGAAAAAGCCTTTAATATTATTAAGTCTAAAGGTCTGCTTCCTCCTGCCATGTAAGATCTGAATGTCCTCATGGAGGTTATTCCTTGACTACTTTCTGAATGGCCTACCCATTCATCCCACCAAAAGTTTGCCTGAGAAAGGAAGCTTATCTGCTTCATCACATCAGAGAGGAATATAAGAAGAAATGACAAAATATGCACACAAGGTGTGCCTTGTTTACATCCTGATTTGTGTAAGATTTTATGTAAATTCAGGAGGTTTGGCTATTTGAGACTTGAAAAAAGTATTGGTTTCATTTTGAAGATCAAGTTTATCAAGAAGGTCTAGAATTTTAATGACAATATACCAACAAATAAAACTACACAATTTTTATTTGTTTTATTTTGTACTGATTTGGGTTTTATAAAGAGCTAATGCCATTCACAAATCTTTTTTTCTGAATAATTGTCTATTTAGGTGGGACCTATAGGATGAGATTGATAGAAGAGGGGAGATTCTGATGCTGCCCCAAGCTGCTGCCATGTTCAAACTACAGTGCCTTTTTTTTTTTTTTTTTTACAGATTTTATTTTATTTATTTGACAGCAAGAGAGCAGGAGCTTAGGGGAGGAACAGAGGGAGAAAGAGGGAGAAGCAGGATCCCCACTAAGCAGGAAGCCAGATGCAGGCTTGATCCCAGGACCCTAGGATCATGACCTAAGCTGAGGTAGATGCTTAACTGACTGAGCCACCCAGGTGCCCCTTCACAGTGCTTTCTTAAATTATATTTCAAGATCCTTTTACAACGTCCTTGACATTTGTGAGGGTCAGACTCAGGAATAGTTACTAAATCAGTGTTAAATGTTTTGTCTCTTTTATTATCAATTAATCAGGTAATTTTATAAAATATCCAAACTTAACATTGACTAAGGTCATCCACAAATAGTCTTTCCTTTTTTTCCTCAAAATAATTGAGAAAAGAGTTTTATAATATATACTCTGGGAATCCTTTTAAGAACATGAATAAAATTTGACTATTTTCTAAAACATAATTTGAGAGGAAAGACCCTTATGTTTGATTATGTATATATAGTTGTTACAAGAAAAGGGTAATAGCTTATATGCCTAAAGAGCTCTTAAATTAATAAGAGATTAGCATGTCAATGGAAATAGACAAGGAATAAAAAACAGGTATTTACACAGAGCTAAACCTAACCAAAATTCAATTTTAAAAGATCTATCTAATGCAAATTAAAGTGTAAAGGCAATACTTTTGTCTGGCAATTAGTTTTAGATTCAATAAACATTTATTGATCAAATAAATGAGGCAACATTTTTCACCTATGAAATTGAAAAAGACTTTTAAATGATGTGAATTCTCACAATTGACAGGATATCCAAGCAAAAGATAATATTATCAGGTAACTACCAATTCAAACTATGATATTAAACATCTAGATTCCAGATTTTATTTTATCTTACTGCTTTTGGATAAGATACATTTTAGAACAGAATATAGCCATTCTCAAATGCATTTTGCTTTAAAAAATAATTGGCAATAATGTTAATGTGAATGGCAAGCCAATCTCAATTTAATCTATAAAAGAAAAATTAGTTTAAACTAAATAAATAATGTTTAGAAAAAAATTAAACAGTGTTTAGAAGACAAAATGTATATTAAGGTATATATAAATAGTTATGAATTCCAAATATTATTGTCCACAGTGAGAAAATTTTCTCCAATATATGTCAGATGGAGATAGAAAAGAGCAAAAAAGTAGGTATTCTAAATAAGGTCATTTAACAGAAAGCAGGGTTTCATCTTCCCATCAGCCTTAATTCCAAAGAACAGTAGAAAACACTGAGGGAAAAAAAGTGCTGATGTACCCTTGTCATATTATTGAGACTTCTTAATGTTTGGGGTTCTCCTAAAAAAATTAATTATTTTCTTCATCTACAGTTTATCTATGGTGCCCAGAAACCACTGACTTCCTGGAATTTTTATTAAGAATTCTACATTCTTGCCATGTTTTTCAGATACCATGGCCTCTAATAAATTTTCACTTCTATTCTTTCAATAACATCTTAGAGAATATGATTCAGACTCAAATTAATCACCGATCATGTTAATGGTTCCTAGGAGTTTACTTCCGATACCCCTTATTATATTAAATCAAACTTGATAGTGTGCTAGATCATTGCTCAGCTGGGTTTTCATAAAAGCACTGGTATTTAATATGATTTATACCTGGTTTTCTGTTAATATCTTTGCTTATTGTATGCTTTATTTTTAAAACAGACATTCTAGCAAATGGCACCCCCTTAAAATATATCATGCTTTTAAAATATTTTATAGGAACCATTTTACTGTAAAATGTGTTACTTATTTTATATGATAGTCCAATAACAGTGAACAGCAACAATTTATTTAATTTACAATCAAAATATTAATATTTAACTTGTAGTTTGGAAAAAGTATGCATACATGTACATGTTTTGCTAATATAAAAGCTAAATTACTTGGCAAAATTATTAGGAAATTTAAGGTTTTTTTTTTTTTTTTTTTAAGCTTTGCAGCAAAGGGGCAGCTCTGGGAAAACCATTTGAAGCATCTGCTGAAGATATAGCAAGTGTGGCAAGTTTCATTGAGACAAAGCTTGTTACCTGCTATCTACGCATGAGGAAACCTGACCTTGCCCTGAATCATGCACACAGGTAAAATGAAGTATTAGTAACTGCAAGTAAATACTGTTCATGCAAGCAGAGGGCACTATGTGAACTTGTACAATCAACTTCCATTTCATTTAAATTTAAAGGCAAAACAAAAAAAAAATTTCTTTACTACTTGATTTATGTTAAGCTAGACAATCATAGAGCACAAAGGCCATCTCAAAACCTAATGGAAGGAACAGACACATAAACAGCTACTCATAATGCAGGGTAAAATAAAAAGGCAGAGAACTGAAGTAGCAAATTATTACAGCAAGAGAGGAGAGAGTGAATAAGGTAAGTAAGGGATGAGAAGGATTTCCAAAAATGCACAAAATATGGAGAATAGCAGAAGGAAATTTGGAGTGTCAACCATAAGCAGAGACTTAATGTTCATGGCTTATTTGGTAATAGGATAGCTGATTCAAAGGATGCTATGCAAGGGTAGGTGTGAAAGTTGTCCAAAGGTGCAAGACACTTATTGTCCTTAAGGCTTTCTTTTTCATATTTCTATCCGTCTTCAGAAGTCTGTATCATTATGTTATCTTGTGGCTTCCTAGAATCCCCAAGCTTACCCAGGCCTCTTTTTCTTCCATAAACATATACCTCTCATATGTCCTGTTTCCTAAAGACCTTGCTCTTACCATGGATAATATTCAGCTTAATCTACAGCAAAAATAAACTGATTATGTTATGCCTTTCAAATAAGTTTTCCTTAGAATTATAATGCCTCCTCCCCTTTCTGCCTAACTTTGAACAGTTTACCTAGAACTTTTGGTTTTGTCTATTCTCTGATCTCAGACATCCTGTATTTCTTTTGGATACAAATAAGAAACTAATATCAGCATGAAAACATAATGTTTGCCTTGTTAATAACAGCTATCAGTTATACTAAGACCCATCCTGTGAATGGGAGATCTGCAAACATGACAAACATCATTTACAGCTCCACATCCACGAGGATGTAAAAGATCTACCCAAGATTCTTCACATTCATAAGGAGACCTTGAGTTTGTAGGTTTAAGCTTTCCATTAAGGATACACAAACAAAATCACTTTGAAATTCATAAGATAACCTTCTTGAAAGGAGTTTTCCTCCTCTTTGTTTTTATTATGTTATATGATCACTATACAGTACATCATTAGTTTTTGATGTAGTGTTCCATGATTCATTGTTTGCATATAACACCCAGTGCTCCATGCAATACGTGCCCTCCTTAATACCCATCACCATGGTCACCCATCCCCCCACACCCCTCCCCTCTAAAACCCTCAGTTTCTTTTCTGGAGTCCATAGTCTGTCATGGTTCATATCCTCCTCTGATTCTCCCCTCACTTCATTTTCCCCTTCTTTTCCCTAATGTCCTCCATGCTATTCCTTATGTTCCACAAGTAAGTGAGACCATATAATAACTGTCGTTCTCTGCCTGGCCTATTTCACTTAGCATCATCTCCTCCAGTTCCATCCATGTTGATGCAAATGTTAGGTATTCATCCTTTCTGATGGCTGAGGGTGTCTCTCTTCACAGATCACATGATACTTGATGTGGGAAACCCAAAAGACTCCACCCCCAAATTACTAGAACTCATACAGCAATTCAGTAATGTAGTAGGATACAAAATGAATGCATAGAAATCAGTTGCTTTCCTGTACACTAACAATGTAACTGTAGAAGGAGAAATTAAGGAATCAGTTATATTTACAATAGCACCAAAAACCATTAGGTACCTTGGAATAAACCTAACAAAAGAGGTAAATGATCTATACTCAAGGAACTACAGAACACTCATGAAAGAAATTGAAGAAGACACAAAAAGATGGAAAAGCATTCCATGCTCATGGATTGGAAGAATAAACCTTGTTAAAATGTCTATGCTGCCCAGAGCAATCTATACCTTTAATGCCATCCCGATCAAAATTCCACTGGCATTTTTCAAAGTGCTGGAACAAACAATCCCAAAATTTGTATGGAACCAGAAAAGACCCCAAATCACCAAGGAAATGTTGAAAGAGAAAAAGCTGGGGGAAACACGCCCTGATTTCAAGCTATATTACAAAGCTGTAATTACCAAGACAGCATGGTACTGGCACAAAAACAGACATACAGATCAATGGATCAGAATAGAGAGCTCAGATATGGACCCCCAACTCCATGGTCAACTAATCTTCAACAAATTAGGAAAAAATATCCAGTGGAAAAAAGACAGTCTCTTCAATAAATGGTGCCAGGAAACTTGGACAGTTAATATACAGAAGAATGAAATTCAACAGTTCTCTTACACCATACACAAAGATAAAATTTAAACGGATGAAAGACCTTAATGTGAGACAGGAATCCATCAAGCAGTAACCTCTTCGACATGGGCTAGAGCAATTTCTTTCAAGACATGCCTCCAAAGGCAAGGAAAACAAAAGTGAAAATGAACTTTAGGGACTTCATCAAGATAAAAGCTTCTGCAAAACAAAGGAAACAGTCAACAAAACAAAAGTCAAACCACAGAGAAGATATTTGCAAATGACATTACAGATAATGTAATTATTATTATTAATTATTAAAAATATATAATTATATTTTAATATAATTTATAATATATATAATTTATAATATAATTTATAAATAATATAATATATTATATTTTTAATATAATAATTATATAATTATTAAAAATAATTACAGATAATGGGCTGTCATCCAAGATCTATAAAGAACTTCTCAAACTCAACACCCAAAAAACAAATAATCAAGTCAACAAATGGGCAGAAGACATGAACAGACACTTCTCCAAAGAAGACATACAAATGGCTAACAGACCACGTGAAAAAATGTTCAACATCATTAGCCATTGGGGAAATTCAAATCAAAAATTTTCCTGCTAAGTAAACTACAGAACCTAAAGGCAGAGTCTCTTTCACACACACACACACACACACACAGAGAAAAAAAAAAAATCATCCCTATACTTTTTGGAAACATTTTATGTGGATATAGTTTTGGAATATCTGGGCTACTTGCATGACTTGTGATCACAAAGGGAAAAATATTTGAAATTGGAACAGACCCAGAAAATGTATAGGCATATGTAAAAAATAATAAGTTGAGATGCACTGAAAGTAATTATTTATCACCTTCTCCATGATTTTCGCTGTACATAAAAAGGGTCACTAACACGGCCTACGTATTAAGGAAAATATCTCCTGGATATCAGAATGGTTTGATGAATTTTTAAATCATATTTAATAATAAAAAAATTCCAAATGAAATGGTCATGTCAAAACTTAATTCAGTGTTATAAAAATAAGTAATGAGCATTAGTAAAAAATTTCACTGCAATCCAAATATAAGAAACAATAAAATGCTACAGATCAATAGGTTCATGATTTAGATTTAGCAACTTTTGTTTCAAAACTAAGAGCACTTTTTCAATATTTGAAAACTGCTGAGAAGAGGACATATAATGGTGAATAGTAAAATGATCTTAAATACTACACTTGGATAAAGTTTCATCTTTTTCCATTGTAAAATAACTTTTGCTTCTGTTTCTAAGTTGAACATTAAGTAAGAAATGCAAATCAATAGAGGTTAAACAGTCAATTCATACAATTAATAATGCACCAAGTGAAATAAATCATTTTCTTGGGCTTGTCATCCTGCAGAACTGTGGAAGTCAGTGCATAGGATTCTAATATTAAAGTGTTTTCAAAGATCTTGGATTTTAAAACAGAGTCTGATATATAATCAATAAATATATTTCTCAAAATAAATTAATCAGAATTCTCAATCTATAAATAGCTTACAACCATTAGTTATACAGCGAATGCAGAATTTTGCTTTTGTATTATTACCACTTTGTGATGGTTGCTACTAATCATGAATCAAAATTAAAATATTCCCTTTTTGCATTTATTTGCATTTGCTAAGCATTCTTTAATTTTATGTAAATGTGAGGTCTGCTGCATATCTTTAGGAGATTTGTTAGCACAAAAATTAGCTTAAAAATCATCTGTAGTTTTGCTTCTGATAAAAATAAGTGCATATTTTTATGTCATGTACAAGACTACAAGAACCATAACTTTATGGTTCTAAGTTCAACAAAGATACATTTTGAAATTAATCAGATGTGTATTGTTATTTAAAATATGATAAATGAGATAAAGGCTCTAGAAACACTTATTAACAGTTGTTTTTCCCAATAACATGTCCAAAGTGGCTGATATGCATATCATGCTTTGTTTTGCGTTTTTTTTTTTTTTTTTTTTTTTACTTCAACCAAAAGCTATGCCTAGATTCACCAAACACATCAACTCTTGCTTACCTCATCAGACTAGTGCCATTATTTATCAGGAAATTTTTTTTTTTTTTTAAGATTTTATTTATATATTTGACAAGTAGAGATTACAAGTAGGCAGAGAGACAGGCAGAGAGAGAGAGGTGGAAGCAGTCTCCCTGCTGAGCAGAGAGCCCAATGCGGGGCTTGATCCCAGGACCCTAGGATCATGACCTGAGCCGAAGGCAGAGGCTTAACCCACTGAGCCACCCAGGCACCCCAATCAGGAAGTGTTTTGAATATTCCTAAGATTGATTTCTAATTACTGCTATCTTATCAAGAATAGAAATCGTGCTATAACTCTTTTTCTATCTTGTATTTATATTTTGATATATATAATTGTAAAGATTTTAATAGTGTATATAACTTTTTTTTGCATGTTTCTCATCTGTAGATTCTTGTTTTTCTTGCAGCATTTTGATGCCACAAAGTAGAAGGCAAAATAACAAATATGTAGAAAAGATCCTGTTTTCAAAATTGTTTTGTAATGGTGGCATCTTCATTCTTTCATTCATTCAACAAATATTTATTGAATGCCTACCTAAACCCTATGCTGTGTAGTGGAGAAGCATTTGTAAACAGGAAATATATTTATACACATTAGGAGAAATGTCAAGTGTAAAAAAACAAATATAAATAAATAAATACATGAGAAAAAAGAATGTGATAAATGCTATGAAGGAAATAAATATAATTTCATGTTGCAGAGGCAATATAGTATATTGAATCAGAGCAGAGTCTGGAATCTATCTAGGCTTAAAATCTGACTCCTGGGGTACCTGGGTGGCTCAGTGGGTTAAAGCCTCTGCCTTCGGCTCAGGTCATGATCCCAGGGTCCTGGGATCGAGCTCCGCATCGCGCTCTCTGCTCGGTGGGGAGCCTGCTTCCTCCAATCTCTCTCTCTGCCTACTTGTGATTTCTGTCTGTCAAATAGATAAATAAAAATCTTTAAAAAAAAAAAATCTGACTCCCCCACTCATTAGTTAGCCTGAGTTTAATTCTCTTTAATATTGGGTTATAATTATAGTACCTACTTCACAAATACTATTTCACAAGGTTTTGTGAAAATTAAATCTAAACCCATGAATTTTTAATTCCACCTATGACAGAGTTACTGGCATTGGACCTATATTTCTACTGTAAACAAATAAAACTGGACAAAATATATGAGGTAACTCTTTTCAGGAATTGGACAGTAGTCATGGCAGGACCGTGATCGTCGAGAGAAGGGAAATACACATGGTGTGCCCCACAATTTTATCAGTTTTTGCTAGGAAAATAATTTCCTACCATAATTCAGGAAGATAGATATCAAGTTAAACTGCAAACTCACTGACCTGAGGAGGCAGAGATTAAAATACTACGCTGAAAATAAGCTGTAATTTATAGGGTAAGTGGCCACAAAAAAGGTAGCCGTGTGAGGGGATGGGGCCAGAAATCTGCATGAGGATTTATTATAGATTCTTAACCAATGTGAGGAGTGAGACTCCATGTAGCAGAGATTGCGTGCTGCAGGCATAATAGCTAAATGAAAATATGAGAGACCCTGCAGTGATGGGATGTGTTGGAGTGACAGTGTGAAAGACCTCACTGAGTACCTCAGGCATTCGGTTGAGACCTCAGAAAGACTATGCTTTAAGAGTAAGGACCATGACCTCTAGAAAGGGCCACACATTAGTATTAAGCCAAAATAGATCTGCCCTAACGAAGACTAGAGCCAAGCATGACAGGAACAAGAGTATAAAGAGTATACACTATTTAATTGCTTGGTGGGGAAAACAAACAACAACAACAACAACAAAATCAACAAGTTTACAGGGATGATGTCATAATCCCGATTCCTTACAAAGTTTCAACTGAAATGTCTGGCATAAAATTAAAAATTAATACACATGCAGAGAAATAGCTATGTAAGACTCATAATTAAGAAAATATACAAGTCATAGAAACAGACTCCAAGGTGCCCCATATATTGGAATTGGTAGAGAAAGATTTTCAAGAAGCCATGATCTATTTTTGGTCCAAGGCCCTTGAGATAAAGATTATAATAATGACTGAAGAGATGAGACTCTCAACAGAAAAATAGAAACTAAGAACCAAATGGAGATTTTAGCATACATTAATAAAATACCTGACGTTTTGAAATGTACTGATTGACCTTAGCATTAGTTTGGATACTGCTAAAGACTGAAGATGAATTTACAGAAATTACCTGGTATGAAGAGTGGAAAGAAGAGAGATTTTAAAAAATTAACCATTGCTTCCATGACTTGTTCTCAGGGACAGTAGCAGGAAATCTAGCATACATGTAATTGAAGTCTCAAAAGGAAAAGAAAGAATAGGACATCAAAATATTTACTGAAAATTTTCCAAATTTGATTAAAAAATGGGGATATCCAGTTAGCCCAAACTAGGGTAAAAATAAAAAGAACTACATCTAGGAACATCATAATCAAACTCTTGAAAACCCAACATGGAGAGAAATATTAAGGGCAGTCAAAGGAAAACAATACATTATATAAAAGGGAACAATGATATAAGTAGCAGGTGACTTTTAATCAGAAATAAAGGAGGTTGATGTGCCCAGTAGAACAGTTGATTTTTACATGTCTTCCGTCAGCTCAGGTCACAATCCCAGGGTCCTGGAATCAAACCCTGGTTGGTCTCTCTGTTCATTGGGGAGCCTGCTTCTCATTCCCCCTCTGGCCCTCCCCTTGCTTATGTTCTCTCTCTCTATCTCCATCTCTCTCTCTCAAATAAATAAATGAAATCTTTAAAAAAAGAAAAATAATGGAGGCCAAAATACAGTGGGATAACTTTAAACTGATGAAAGATAAATTATAAAAAGATTACATATTTTGATGTGAATTATTGGACAACAATACCATAAGTCCTGTGGGAAAGAGCACAAATGGAATTTTACTACTAATATTTTTGCATGAGATAGTACAATATTAACTCTAAATAGTCTGTGTTAAATTAAGGATGCACATTATAATTCCTAGAGTAGACCTTAAAAGATAGAAAAGTACAGCTAGAAAGCCAATAGTGAACTTAAAATTATATACTAAAGATATACTTACCTAAAAATAAGTCAGGAAGGTGAAAGAGAATAACAAAAAATGAATGAAACAGTGGAAGATAATTGCAAGATGTTAGAGTTGAACCAAACTATAGTTACATTAAATGTACATTGACTAAACATTCCAATTAAAAGGCGGATATTGCCAATCTGGATTAAATACCAACATTCAAATATATGTTATTTACAAAAAGATATAGATAGAGAATAAAAGGGAGAAAAATGATGTACTATATAGTAAACATAAAAACTTGTTTTTGTGTCAGGCTTGGGTATGTTAATATCAGACAAGGCAGAACATAAGGAGTATTACCAGAGATAAAAAATAAAACTCAATAAAATTCTGAAAATGTGAAATCTGATAGGGTTTGTTCCCTAACCACAGTGGAATATGGTTAACGGAATTAAATTAGAAATGATTAATAGATGTCTAGAAAATCTCTCCAAATGCTTGGAAATTAAACATTTAAATGACCCATGGGTCAAATTTTAAGAAAATAAAATAACCAAAAAAAAAAAAAAAAAGAAAGAAAGAAAGAAAAGAAAAGAAACAAAAAAACACCAAAGGCATGATTTGAATCTCTGCCTTATCACTTACTAGCTTTGACTTCCACGAGAAATTTAACTTCTCTTTCCATCAGTTTTCTCATCTTTATAGCACGTAAACTGCTTAAAGTCCTCCCTGAATGTAAAATGTATCAGATTTGTATTTTATCTCAATTCTACCATGAATAACAAATGCAGATTATTTTCCATGGTATTTATTAATACCAATAAACTCTGCATATGCATAGATGAGACTGTTACTTTTAAGATACCTTTTTGAACCCATCAGAAACTCAGTAGACAATTTTGAAACGCCTATGAAAATACAACTTTTAAGGTGTCATATCCACAACTTTGAGAATAATTAAAATGTTCAGTGGTGATATAAGCTTCAAGCATTACAGATACTTGAAGACAGAGGAAGATCATGGAGTGGGAGGACCCTAGGCTTGTCTCCTCACATGAACACAACTAGATAATTACCAATCATCCTAAATACCCAAGAAATTGACCTGAAGACTGACAGAACAAACTCTACAACTAAAGGAAGAAAAGCAGTCATATCAAAGAAGGTAGGATGTGCAGAGACATTGTTTAAGGGAGAAACAAATCATGGGTGCTGTGGTGGTGGAGGGGGGCATGATCACAGAGAAGGGCAAAAGCGAAAGGAGTACACAGGAACACAGTAGTAGAATGTTTCCCCAAATCCATGGTTTAGAAAATGAAAGGGACCAAATTTCATAAGCTGTTACATCCAGTGGGGATTAAAGCCTGGAGTTTGAATGTCAGCAGGTTTGACTGGGATACAGCCTGGAGAGAAAGCAGGCAAATAACCCAAGGACAGACAACATGGAAATTAGCAATCTGTAGAATGCCTGGAGCATAGAGAAAGGGGTGGGAGGAGGCAGTAGATTTTCTACTCTTCTTGGAGCAAGTTCCTGAGAGGCAGAATTCCAGAAACACCTTTCTGGGAACAAAGGAGCTGGCTGTCACTATTTTCTCACCCCCCCCCCCCACCTCCCAGCATTAAGAGCTGACATTCATTGCCCAACTTGCTTACACCAATCCCCCCAACACTCCTCCTCACTCTGGCCATTCTGCCATTCTCATTCAAGCTTCCCTCAATCCCAATGCAGCAGGACCCTCCCCAGGTGACAAACCACCCACGTCACGTGACCAGAGAGTTCTACAAGACCTCAGTTCTGATGGAGGTGGTATCAAGTCCATTTCAGAAGCAAACCAGAGCACACTTAGTTAAAATTCATCACATTCAAGCCAAGGACCAAACCCTGCCCACAAAAGGCAGGGAGAACCTCTGCAGATGACTATCTTAAAGGATAAAGCAGCCAAAACACAACAAAAGAGCACATGCAGCACACACTGAAGCACCAGGCCCTGGGCACAGCATAATGCCCTTCTTCATATGGCTATTGTTTTCAAAAGCAGGACACATAGCTGGCTTTTCTAACACAGAGAAGAAAGCAGAAACTTAGACAAAATTCCAAGATGGAGGAATTCATCCCAAATGAAGGAATAAGGCCATAGCCAGAGATCTAAGCAAAAGACATATGAGTAACATGCCTGATTGAGAATTTAAAGCAATAATTATAAAGATACTCACTGGGTTTGAGAGAAAAAATAGAAGACATCAATGAGACCCTTACCACAGAGATTTAAAAAAAAGTTAAAAAAGAATCAGAGATGAAGAATGCAATAAATGAGATTGGAAACAGGCTTGATGCAATGTACAGCAGGCTAGAAGAAGCAGGGGAATGAATTAGTGACCTAGAAGATATAATAATGGAAAATATTGAAGCTGAACAAAAAAGAAAAAAATTATGCAACACTAGAATAGATTTAGGGAACTCAGTGATTCCATCAAACATAATAACGTTTGTATTATAGGAATCCCAGAAGAAGAGAGAAAAGAGAGAAGAAAATTTATTTCAAGAAATAATAGCAGAAAACTTCCTTAATCTGGGGAAGGAAACAAACATCCCGGTCCAGGAAGCACAAAGAACTCCCACCAAAATCAATAAAAGCAAGCCAACACCAAGACATATTGTAATTAAATTTGCAAAGTATAGTGATAAAGGAAATACCTTAAAAGCAGCAAGACAAAAGAAGTCCTTAACTTACAAGGCAAAACTGATAAGGCTAGCTGGATATTTCTCAACAGAAATTTGACAAGCCAGAAGAGAGTGCCATGATATATTCAAAATAATGAATGGGAAAAACCTGCAGCCAAGAATACTCTATCCAGCAAAGCTATCATTCAGAATAGAGGAGAGAAAGAGTTTCTTAGACAAGCAAAAATTAAAGGAGTTCATGACCACTAAACCAGCCCTGCCTCTTTGAGTACAACGGAGAGACCAAAAGTGATGGGGACAAGAAGGGATTAGAGAAATCTCCAGAAACAATGACAAAAAAGTAATGAGATGGCTCTAAATACATATTTAACAATAATTACTTTGAATGTAAATAGACTAAATGATCTGATCAAAAGACATTGGTGTCAGAATGGATTAAAAAAATAAGACCCATCTATATGCTGCCTATAAGAGACTCATGTAAGATATAAAGACACCTGTAGATTGAAAGTGAGGGGATGGAGAATTATTTATCACACAAATGGATGTCAAAAGAAAACCAGAGTAGTAATACTTATATCAAACAAACTAGACTTTAAAACAAAGAATGTAACAACAGACAAACAAGAGCACTATATCATAATAAAGGAGATAATCTAACAGGAAGCTATAACAATTATAAATATTTGTGCACCCAACATAGAAGCACCCAAATAAATGAGCAATTTAAAAAAATAAACTGATTGATTATAATAATACAATAGCAGAAGAATTTAACATTACATTAACGGACAGATCATCTAAACAGAAAATAAACAAGGAAATTGGCTTTGAATGACACACTGAACCAGATGGACATAACAGATATGTTTAGAACATTCCATCCTAAAATAGCAGTATATACATTTTTTTATTTTATTTTATTTTTTTCAGTGTTCCAGTATACATTCTTTTTGAATGTACATGGGATATTCTCAAGGACAGGTCATATATTAGGTGACAAATCAGGCCTCGACAATTACAAAAAGATTGAAATCATACCATGCACCTTTTCTGACCACAATACTATGAAACTAAAAGCCAACCACAAGAAAAAATTTTGAAAGACCACAAAAACATGGAAGTTAAATAACATGCCACCAAACAATGAATGGGTCAACCAGGAAATCAAAGAAGAAATTAAAAAATAAATACATGGAAACAAATAAAAATGAAATACAACAGTCCAAACAAAACCTTTGGGAGGCAGCAAAAGTGGTCCTAAGGGGGATGTATATGGCAATACAAGCCTACCTTAAGAAGCAAGAAGACTCTCAAATAAACAACCTAACCTTATACCTAAAGGACAACAAAAGAAGCCTAGGGCCAACAGAAGAAAGGAAATGATAAAGATTAGAGCAGAAATAAATGATACAAAAACTAAAAAATAAAGCAAAAACAATAGAACACATCAGCAATACCAGGAGCTGGTTCTTTGAAAAATTCAATAATATTGATAAATCTCTAGCTAGACTTATCAAAAAGAAAAGAAAAAAGACCCAGATAAATAAAATCACAAAAGAGAGGGGAGAAATAACAACCAACACCACAGAAATACAAATAATTATAAAAGAATATTATGAAAACATATATGTCAACAAATTGGACAACCTAGGATAAATATAATATATTTATCTATATAATATAGATAATATAAACTACCAAAACCGAAACAGGAAGAAATAGAAAAACTGAACAGACCAATAATCAGAAAAGAAATTGAATCAGTAACCAGAAAACTCCCAACAAACAAAAACAGGGCCAGATGGCTTCACAGGCAAATTCTATCAAAGTTCCAAAGAAGAGTTAACATCTATTCTTCTCAAACTATTCCAAAAAATAGGAAAGGAAAGAGAACCTCCAAATTTATTCTATGAGGTCAGCATTACCTTGATATCAAAATCAGATAAAGACTCCAGTAAAAAAGAGAACTTATATTCCTGATGAACATAGATGCAAAAATTCTCAGTAAAGTATTAGCAAATCAAATCCAACATCTCAATAAAATATTAGCAAATCAATTAAAAGAATCATTCACCATAATCAAGTGGGATTTATTCCTGTGTTGTAAGGGTGGCCCAATATTTGCAAATCAATCAACATGCTACACCACATTAATAAAAGAAAGGTTAAAAACAATATGATCATTTTAATAGATGCAGAAAAAGCATTTGACAAATCACTACATCCATTCATGATAAAAACTCTCAGCAAAGCAGGGATTGAGGGAACATACCTCAACATTGAATAAAGGCCAAATATGAAAAACCCACAGCTAATATCATCCTCAGTGGGGAAAACGTGGGAGATTTTCCCCTATGGTCAGGACAAGACAGGATGTCTACTCTCGCCACTGTTATTTAACATAGTACTGAAAGTCCTAGCCACAGCAATCAGACAACAAAGAGAAATAAAAGGCATCCAAATCTGCAAGGAAGAAGTAAAAGTTTCATTAGTTGCAGAAGACATAATACTGTATACAGAAAACCTGAAAGACTCCACCAAAAATCTGCTAGAACTAATAAATAAATTCAGTTGTCACAGAATACAAAATCAGCATGCAGAAATCTGTTGCATTTCTATTCACCAATAATGAAGCAGCAGACAGAGAAATGAAAAAAAAAAAAATCCATTTATAATTGCACCAAAAATAGTAAGATACCTAGGAATAAACCCAACCAAAGAGGTGAAAGACTTGTACTCTGAAAACTATAAAACACTGATGAAAGAAATTGAAGATGACCCAAAGAAATAGAAAGACATTCTTTGCTCGTGGATTGGAAGAACAAATAGTGTTAAAATGTCTATACTACCCAAAGCAATCTACACATTTAATGCAATACTTATCAAAATATCAACAGATTGAACTAGAACTAGAACTTCACAGAACTAAATCAAACAATCCTAAGGTTTGTATGAAACCACAAAAGACCCCAAATACCCAACACAAACTTGGAAGGAAGGAAAAAAAAAAAAAAAGCAAAGTTACAGGCATCACAATTCTGGACTTCAAATTATGTTACAAAATAATACAATATGTATTATATTGATATAGTAATATATCAAATTATATTACTATTCAAATTATATTCAAAGCTATAGTGATCAAAACACTATGGTACTTGCTCAAAAAGAGATACATAGAACAATGGAACAGAATGCAAAATGCAGACATGAACTCACAACTATCTGGTCAATTCATTTTCAACAAAGCAGGAAAGAATATGCAGTGGAAAACTGTCTCTTCAACAAATGGTGTTGGGAAAACTAGACAGCAACATGTAAAAGAATGAAACTGGACCACTTTCTTACACCATATGCAAAAATAAATTCAGAATGGATTAAAGACCTAAATATGAGACCTGAAACCATAGAAATCTTAGAGGAGAACATGGGCAGTAACCTCTTTGCAGTTGGCCATAACAACTTCTTTCTAGGTATATCTCCTGATGCAAAGGAAACAAAAGCAAAAATAAACTATTGGGACTTTGTCAAGATTAAAAAAAAAAAAAAGCAACACAAAACAACAACATAAAACCTTCTTCACAGCAAAGGAAACAGTAAAACTAAAAGGCGATCTGTGGAGTGGAAGAAGATATTTGCAAATGACATATCCAATAAAGGGTTAGTATCTAAAATATATAAATGACTTATAAAACTCAACACCAAAAAAATGAATAATTCATTTAAAAATGGGCAGAAGACATAAATAAATAGACATTTTTCCAAAGAAGACATCCAGATGGCCAACAGACACATGGAAAGCTGCTCAGCATCACTCACCATCAGGGAAATGACAATGAGAGATCACCTCACACCTGTCAGAATGGCTAAAATCAACAACCTAAGAAATAACAGGTGTTGAGGATGTGGAGGAAAAGGAGCCTTCTTGTACTGATGGTGGGAATGCAAACTGGTGCAACCACCATGAAAAATAGAATGGAGCTTCCTCAAAAAATTAAAAATAGAACTATCCTATGATTCAGTAATCATACTACTAGGTATTTACACAAAGAGTACAAAAATAATAATTCAAGGGGATACATGCACCCCAATATTTATAGCAGCATTATCTACAATAGTCAAATTGTGAAAACAGGCAAAGTGTCCATCAACTGATGAAAGGATAAAGAAGAGCTTGTATGTATATATACACACACACACACATATATACATATTATGCACAATATGTATAGGTACACAACATGTACATATATACACACACACACCCCAAGGTTGTATATACAATAGAATATTACCCATAAAAATGAAGGAAATCTTGCCATTTGCAACAATGTGGATGGAGCTAAAAAGTATAATGCTGAAAGAAGTCAGTCAGAAAAAGACAAATACCACATGATTTCACTCATACATGGAATTTAAGAAACAAGACAAACAAAGGGGAAAAAGAGAGAGGCAAACCATCAATTTGTTCTCAGAGGTGTTCCCAGGGTTATCAGAGGATAGTTGAATGGGGGGATGGGTTAAAAAGGTGATGGGGATTAAGGGGTGCACTTTTTGTGATAAGCACCAGGTGTTAGAAGGATGTGTTCAATCACTGTACTGTACACTTGAAACTGATACCATGTTGTATAACTGGAATTTAAATAAAAACTTTTTAAAAAAAGCTTTACAGATATTCAATTTTAAATGAACATATTCATAGTAGAAGAAACAAATTTTGCAAATTTCTTGCAGATTTCATGAAATGAGATGTTTTAAATATAGCACTTTCTTCTTTACCATAACTGAACTTTCAAAATTTGGCCAAGAGTGACATCAGCAAGATAGCAGAATTGAAGTTTCCCAGTTTATATCCCCTTTCAACAACAATAATTTATCAGCCATCCACAGAGAGAAGTGCCTTTGCGGGAGCTTTGGCATCTAGGTAGGAGATTGTGTACCCTGGTGGAGCACAAGACCAAGAAGGCTGTCTTGATAATCCTTTCAACAAGGTCCACAACAAAGAGGGTGACTCATCTATAGTGGTTTCAGCTACAGACTTGGAAAATGCTCTGACCCCTGATCCTGCCCGTGGCACACCAAGGGTCTTAGGAGAAGTCATGCCTGCCTGTGCCTCAGGTAATAGACCCAGTGAAGTGACTTGAACCCAGCTTCAGTCCCTCTTAATCACAGTCCACAAGCAGTCCCACCATCCAAGGATCTGGTGAAAGACAAGACCACCCATGCCTCCAGAGCCAAAATAATAGACCTCAGTCCAGTCTATGAATTCTGTAGCAGCCCTGGGACTTATTTCTGGCCCCTGCCACCAAAACTCTAGAGCCAGTCTACCTGCACAAAAAGCCACTTAGTGACCCAGTAGGAGCCCTTCCAGAGACCTGGAGGAGCAAGATCTATCCACATACCTGGTAGCAGGCACTGTCTGCAGATCCACCTGCAGATCCTGAAGTGGACCCTTGTCCCAGCTTCAACTGTACCAAGCAAGGTCTTAGAGGCAGGGACCAGACATAATCCAACCCCATCTAGGTCCCTGGAAAAGGCCCACCAACTGCAGATCCCAGTATGGATACAGCAACAGCCAGGTGACCTGGCTCCAACTCATGTCAACTGCAATTCCAGAGGTAGTCCCATCAGCCTGGAAAACCTATAGGAGCCAACACTGGAGCACGTAAATATTGAAAGCAATGTTAACAGAACTGAAGGAAGGAATAGACAGAAATACAATAATAACAAGGGACTTTGATAGCCCTCTCTCAATAAATGGATAAATTATCCAGACAGAAAATCAATAAGGAAAAGCAGACTTGAATGATACTACAGACCAATGGACCTAACAAATATATGCAGGGGTTGTCTGGCTGTACCCCAGGTAAGGCAGAGGGGAGGGTAACTAAATTAAAAAATCTATGTATATATATAGAATATTCCATCCAATAGTACCAGAATGCACATCCTTTTTAAGCCCATGTGGAACATTCTCCAGGATCATAAATAGAGCCACAAAGTAAGTCTTAACAGATTTTGAAAAGATTGAAATCATGTCAGATATCTTTTCTGACCACAGTGGTATGAAACTAGAAATAATAAAAGGAGGAATATTGGAAAATTTATAAATACATGCAAATTAAACAACATACTCCTGAAAATCCAGTGGGTCAAAGAAAAAATCAAATATCTTGAGACAAACAAAAATGAAAACAACATACCAAAACTTACGGGAACCAGCAAAAGCAATTCTAAGAAGGAAGATTATAGAGATAAATGGAAATGTTAGAGAGAAAGGAAAATGTTAAATAAACAACCTAACTTTGTACCTCAAGGAACTTGAAAAAGAACAAACTAAACCTATAGTAGAAAAAAGTAAAGAGTAAAGATTAGAGCAAAAATAAATGAAATGTAGACTAGAAAAACAAGAGGAAAAATCGACAAAACTAGTAGTTGGTGTTTTGAAGAGATAAACAATATTAGCAAACTTTATGTAGACTAACCAAGAAAAGAAGAGAGGACTCAAATAAAATTATAAATGAAAGAGAAGACAGGACAGCTTATATCACAAAAATACAAAGGATTATAAAAGAATACTATGAACAATTGTATATCAAAAATTCAATAACCCAGAAGACTTGGACAAATTTATAGAAATGTATAAACTGCCAAGACAGAATTATGAAGAAACAGAAAATCTGGACAGACCCATAAGGATAGAAATTGAAGGAATAATCAAAAGCCTCCTATCCAAAAAAAAGGCCAGGACCAGATGGGTTCCTTGGTGAATTATACCAAACATTAGAAAAATTAACTCCAGTCCTCAAACTCTTCCAAAAAATAGAAGAGAATAAAATACTTCCAAACTGATTTTATAAGGCCAGCGTTACACTGGTATCAAAGCCAAATAAGAACACTATAAGAAACAAAAATTACATTCCAATATCCTTGATAAATACAGACCATAAAAAAAAAAATCCTCAGCAAAATACTAGTAAGCCAAATTCTACAGCGTATTAAAAGGATCGTGCACGATGATCAAGTGGGATATATTCCTGAGATGCAAGGATGGTTAAACATATGCAAATGAAAAAACAATATATCACCTTAACAAAATAAGATAAAAATCATATGATTATCCAATAGATGCATAAAAAGCACTGACAAATTCAAAAGCCTGATGATTAAAAAAAAAGGAAATACCTCTCAACAAATTAGGTAAAAAAGAAATGTGACGTCAGTATAATCGAGGCCATAAATGAAAAGCCCACAGCTAACATCATATTCAATGGTGAAAAGCTGAAAGCTTTTCTTCTAAGTCCAGGAACAAGACAAGAATGCTCACTCTAACCACTCATATTCAACATAGTACTGGAAGTCCTAGCCAGAACAGTTAGGTAAGAAAGATAAATGCATTCAAATGGCAAAGGAAGAAGTTAAATTGTCTCTATTTGCAGAGGGTGGGATCTTACATAGAGAAACCCTAAAGATTCTATCAAGAAACTGTTAGAACTAATAAATAAATTGGGTAAAATGTAGAAAACAAAATCATACAAGAATCATTTGCATCTTTATATGGTAACAATGAATTATCTGAAAAAGACATTAAGAAAATAATCCTATTCGTAATAGCATCAAATATAATAAAATACTACTTAGGAATAAATTTAATCAAGAAGATGAATAACCTGTACACTAAAAACTTTAAGATATTAATGAAAGACAAAAGACACAAATAAATGAAAAGATACCTTGTATTCATGAATTGGAAGAATTAATATTGTTAAAATATTCATAGAGCCCAAAACAATCTATAGGTTTAGTGCAATCACTATGAAAATTCCAATAACATTTTTCACAGAAGTAGGAAAAGCAATCCTAAAAGTCATATGGAACCACAGAAAAGCCAACTAGCCAGATAAATCTTGAGAAAGAACAAAGCTGGAGGCATTGCATTTTCTGATTTCAAACTATATTATAAAGCTAACAAAGAAATCAAACTAGATGATATTGGCATATAAACAGACACATAGATCAATAGAACAAAACAGACAGCCTAGAAATGAACTCACACATATATGAAAAATGGATCTATGACAAGGATGCCAAGAATACACAATGGGGAAAGGATAGTTCTTCAATAATTGATGCTGAGAAAACTGGATATCCACATGCAAAAGAATGAAATTAGATCCTTATACCATTTACAAAAATCAACTCAAAATGGATTAAAGACTTAAAAGTAAAATCTGAAAGCATAAAAGTCCTAAAAGAAAATGTAGTGAAAAAGTTTCTTGACATTGGTCTTGGCATTGATTTTTTGGATATGACACTAAAAGCACAAGCAACAGAAGCAAAAGTAAACAATTGGACCTATGTTAAATTAAAAAGCTTCATGCAACAAAGGAAACAATGAACAAAAAGAAAAGGCAACCTATGGAACAGTAGAAAATATTTTCAAACTATATATTTGATAAAGGGTTAATATCCAAAATATATAAGGGACTCTTAGAACTCAAAAGCAAAATAAATAAATAAATAAATAAATAAATAAATAAAATAAAAAACAACAACAACAGATTAAAATATTGGCAAAAGACCAGATACTTGTTTTTCCAAAGAAGACATACAATGGCCAAGAGATTCATGAGTAGGCCTCAACATTACTAATCATCAGGGAAATGTATATCAGAACAATGAAGTATCACCTCATACCTATTTAGGATGGCTATTATCAAAAAGACAAGAGACAACAAGGGTTGCCAAGGATATGGACAAAAAAGAATGCTTGTGCACTGTTGATGGAAATGTAAACTGGTATAGCCATTTTAGAAAAAAGTGTAGAGAGTCCTCAAAATTAAAGATAGAACTACCATATGATCCAGCAATCCCACTATTGATTATATACCTAAAGAAATAAAGTTAGTATCTTGATATCTGCATTTCTATGTTCATTAAAACATTTTTCTTGATAGTCAAGATATGGGAACAATCAAGGTCTGTTGATGGATGAATGGATAAAGAAAATGTGATGTGTATACACACATGCACTCACAGTGGAATATAATTCAGCCATAAAATGTAGGAGATTTGTTATTTGTGACAACATGAATGAACCTGGAGAACATTTTGCCAAGTGAAATAGGCAACATACAGAAAGATAAATACTGGATGATCTCACTTATATGTGAAATCCAAAAAAGTCTAACTCCATATAACCAGAGAGTAGAATGGTGATTGCCAGGGCCTGGGACGTAGGAGAAATGAAATGCTGGTCAAAGAGTACAAACTTTCGGTTATAAGATGAATAAGTTCTGGGAATCTAACATACAGCATGATGACTGTAGTTAATAACAGTGTATTGTATACTTGGATTTTGCTATGAGAGTAAATCATAAGTGTTTTCACCCCTCCCAAAGTAACCATGTGAGGTAATAATGCATTAGTTAACTTGATTGCAGTAATTTCACAATGTGTGCATTATCAAATCATCACATTTTACACCTTAAATATATACAATTTTTGTCAAGTAATCCTTAATAAAACTAGGAAAAATTAAAATAAAAATTGATAAGCAAAAGTAAATAAATAAAATTTGGCCATTAAATTCAATAGTTCAGTAGCTTTAGGTAAGACAAAGCAATTTTCACAATCTTAGACATACTTAAACAAATGGGAGCATTGCTGGTGCCAGATTCTTGATATGAAAAAATCTGTAGGCTACCAAGTATCAATGTTGATACGCTTATAGGGGAGATAATAACAGGAACACAAAAGAAAAAAGTTTGATCTAACTGAATATATATAACCCTGGGCCTCAGTTTCTTGTTTTGAGAAAATATATGGGTAACTCTTTTGAAGACGTTGCCATTCATTTCAGGAAGACATTATGGCATCAATACTCATTTTTCTCAACTCTCAGGCTTGACCTAAAAAATCTGTTTCTTCCTAGTTCTCTCCTTCAATAATCCCTTGATTAATGGTTAGTCCTTCCAATTGAATGACATTAGCACAATCTGTATGTGTCATATAACTCATATAACTCATATAAATCTAACTCATATAAACCATGTACGTTTATATGAGTTTATGAGCGTGAAGAAAACAAAGGGAAATCATGACTTAAGGATACCGTGTTGGACTTTTGCAAGTTAGGCACTTTGGCTTTTCAAGAAGTTAGGCATGGAGATGAACCATGAGAGACTGTGGACTCTGAGAAACAAACGGAGGGTTTTGGAGGGGAGGGGAGTGGGGGGACTGGGTGAGCCTGGTTGTGAGTATTAAGGAGGGCACATACTGCATGGAGCACTGGGTGTGGTGCATAAACAATGAATCTTGGAACACTAAAAAAATAAAATTTAAAAAAATTTAAAATAAAATAAAAATAAATAAATAAAAATCCTATATGAATCATTAGTACCTTTATGTCTCTTGCTATTTTATCCCCGCCAGAAATATATTTACCTGTAAAAAAAAGCTCTTCTACTGAAGATAGTATGAAACATAACTCTAAGAGAATATAAAACGTTCCAATTTGTGTGGAAGGGCAAAGTGTTCACTATCCCACACCGCAGGGAACAACCAGAATACCTTTCTGCAGTGCAAAATTTGACTGCATAAGAAATAGTTCTCAAGAAGGAATGAAAACAAGTATTTATTGAACATTTACCATGTAGCAGGTATGATTAGGTACTTCATATGCTCTCTCGGTTAATTCTTCCAAAAACTTCCTAAGTTTTCCTTACTACCATTTTATAGACAAAGAAACTACCTCCCAGCAAACTTATGACAATATGGTAATTTTTCTTTCTCCTAAAAATTTTGGTTGTCATTTCATTTCAGCTTGAAAATAATGAAAATCATAGTCTTCTTTAAATCTGGAGGGATCCCCATACAGATTGAGATAGCAGTTGGATGTAGTGGTCATTGTCCCTGAAGTCATAAAATATAGGTTCACCTATCACTTGTCTGATTGGATTGAAAAAGCCTTCTTTCCGCATATGTGATTTAGTAAGTCTACTGTATAATATTGATGCAACACAGCTTTTAAATCCCAAGACTCTAACATACATTATCACCACTTTTTTCTCTTCTTTTTACCTGAAGCTCTGCCTCTTCATTGTGATTATCACATGAATTAATAAAACTGTCTTGAAAGATAAACACATAAGCCTATTTGTGTTAAAAAAAATTAAATGAGGAAAAAAAGATAATGAAGTTTAAAGCTAATAAATTCAAGAAAATAATTAAATATGGTCATATATTTTATCCAAGGAATATAAATGTGTAAGTTCCTAAGAGTCATTATTTGCTTATCTTAATAAAAACACAAGAAACACACTCTGATAGCTCAGACATCTTATTTGAAGTTTCTTTTCTGAAGGAGAAGCAGGAAAGAAACAGGAGAAGCAGAAAGAGAAGAGCAAGAAAGGGGGAGAGAAAGGGAAAAAGAGAGAAGAAGGAAAAGGAAAAAAATAGAGAAGGAAGAAAGAGAAGGAGAAGAAAGAGAGGGAGCAGGACACCAAGAGGAGGAAAGCAAAAGGGGAGGGAGAGGAAGAGGAAGGGGAGGCAGAGGAAGGAAAAGAAGAAGGGGAAAGGGTAGAGGAGGTAGCAATGACTTAGTCTGATCAGAGAGGAAAATTTAAGACAAAGTAAAGGCAGAACAAAACAGATTGACCCTCTCTTGAGTTTTCAATGTAGGTTCTTTTTTAAATTTAATTTAATTTTTGTTATTTTATTTTATTTTCTTATTGTGTTATGTTAGTCACCATATAGTAATAGGTTCTGAAGCTGGATCAGAACCTTGAGTTGCTTGTCCAAGTTTCAAAAGATATAATAAAAGGATTTTATTCTATTCATAGTAAATATATTCACAACCTTTATGCTTATTTTTTTTTATTATAACAAAGCTGCAATAGATTAATTGCAATAACCCTGCCTTTAGCGTTCCTGTATTACCTCCATTACACTTTACCATTCCTCCCATGGATCTTAACCCAGACAGGTCATCGTCTACCCTTATATTCAAGTTGACTGCATTTTAATTTATAATCATCTTTCTTGATGTTTTATGTCTCATCTTAGCTTCCACTTCTTCTCTTCTAATAATTTAGCCTACTCTTAACTCTGGAGTCAGTATCCATTTGGCTTTTATCTTTCTTTTCTATTTACTCATTGATATAGAAACGGTTCATAAATGAGGAAGCAGTATATTAATATAATGGAGCAGTATTCTTATGCAACAATACATCTGCCTGTCAGGACCTCTCTTTAGATTGTGAATCTACTGGTTATTGCTGGTTGTTACCCTACTTTTGACTTCCACAAGGTTCTTGGAGAACAGACCAAGGGTACTCATGCACAATTCCCATGCGAGTACTGCCTCAGGATATGTCGTTCAGTTCGGTCCTTGAAAATGGCAAAAAGCCTGCATTCCTTCTGGTTGGATTTATTCCTATGTTATTTTAAGATGATTTTTTTGTATTTGTTTCCCATTTCTAATAAACCAGCTCTAAAATCTAGTCTGAAGGAATGAACAAGTCATTTAGCATTTCTGCAACTTCTTTCTCTGTAAGTTCTCACTGAGATATTAAAAGCAGCCATGTACTTAAAATTTTGAAATGTTCTAAAGCATGTAATTGGTGTGGACTGGGGTAAGTTTGGTTAATGAGAGCAGAAGAAATATGTTTGTTTCTACTTCCTGCAAGGTCAATTGATTTTTTTAATAATTCTAGATTTTCAAGGATTCTGAAATTTTACAAGTAGAGAATTCACAAATTTATTTTCATGTGTACCTTTGCTCTCTTTAATACAATGGGTGATCAGTCCATCTAATGGTTATCAACAAAGTGAAAACCATTTTGATGATCCCCATTGGGACATAATTGTTTTTAGCCTCCTAGTTTATTGCCTCTACATGCAAAAATTCCAGATAAGTAGTTAGAAAATGAAGTAAGTCAAGGGGTGCCTAGGTGGCTTAGTCAGTTAAGCATCTGACTCTTGATATCAGCTCAGATCATGATTGCAGTGTTCTGAGATAAAGACCCCACAACGGGCTCTGCACAAGGAATCTGCTTGAGGATCTCTCTCCCTCTCCCTTTGCCTCTCCCCCGTCTCTAAAATAAAAAATAAATCTTAAAAAAAATATGTATATAAAGAAAGAAAAGAGAAGAGAAAAAGAAAAGAAAAAAAAGAAAAGAAAAATAAGTCAAGACCAGAGCTAAAATTGAGGAAGTCTAAGAAAACAGAAAGAACCGATGAATGCTCTATGTCCAAAAATGTTAAAAATAACTAACTTCGAGGAAAACTGGAGGACTACCCACATTTCCAAATTTAATGAACACCATTTTAAGAAATTCAAGCTTACTCTTATGAATCTGCCTTACCCAGGCAAAACTGTAAAATTGATATTTGTGTCTTATTCTTGAAGCAACTGTCCTTGATGTTTTCCCACCATTTCAGTCCTAAAGACCTTCTCTGGGATATTTGGCCTGGAGAAGTCACTACATAAAAGGCCACAAGTAGCAGGAGACAAACTTGGTGCAGACCAGTTTTTACTGGAGCAGGTAAAAAACATGTCCTAGATGCCAACCCCTTATCATTTTATAGCTCTTTCCAGCCTGTGTTTGATATTTTAAATTTTCTCTTTGCTTCTTTTCCAGGTAGAAATCTCTTGTTGAGTGTGCCTGACTAGCTCTGACTCTATTACCTTAGGAGAGCTGACTACCTTATAAATATATGTACCAGTCTGGTATCCATTTTACTTTTCACAGTTCAGGAACATGTATTTCATGGATGTGGACATTTTATATCACTGACAACATTGTGTTAGCCTCAAATAGCATTTTGCAAATCCTGGAGTTATACTATTACTGCTATATTTACCTAAACCCTCCCTCATTTCCTCATCTGTTGCTATGGCAAATATTCCTTCTGTTTATCCTCTCTTGGCCCTCTGACCTTTCCTTATTTTTCATAGAAGTCTGAAGAGCAACCATATGTTAAGTGATAACACCTTTAGTTTGAGAGAAATGTCTCTTTGATGGCACTGCCTATAACTTTGCTCAAAGGTTATAGCTGTCGCATGTAATTCTTAAGAATCTTCCTCACTGGGGGCTCCTGGATGGCTCAGTCAGTTAGGCATCTGCTTTTGGCTCAGGTCATGATCCCAGGGTCCTCGGATCAAGCCTTGCATCGGGCTCCCTGCTCACTGGGGAGTCTGCTTCTCCCTCTGCCTCTGCCAGCCACTCTGCCTACTCATGCTCTCTCTCTCTCTTTCTCTCTCTGTGTCAAATAAATAAATAAAATCTTCACAAAAAAACAAAACAAAACAAAACAAAAAAAACAAAGAAAGGAAGAGAAAGAATCTTCCTCACTGGAGGAAATGCAGACTTTCCTGCAAATAACATGACTTTCGTAGGTTACCTGACACAAAATAATTTTCTAATTGGATAAAAATGTTCATATGATATTATCAATTATTTTTTAAGATTTTATTTATTTGACGGAGAGACACAGCAAGAGAGGGAACACAAGCAGGGGGAGTGGGAAAGTGAGAGACAGGCTTCCCACTGAGCAGGGAGCGTGATGAGGGGCTCAATCCCAGGACCCTGGGATCATGACCTAAGCCAAAGGCAGATGCGTAACAACTGAGCCCCCCAGATGCCATGATATTATCAATTATTAAGCTTTTGTTAGCAAATACAACTTTTACACAAGACAGTTAACTTACACAAGACAGTTAATTTCACAAAAATAGTATTTGCTATTTTTGTGGTGTTTTACAAAAGATCAATAGATGAAAGAAATCTAATATATAACTTCACTATATAATTAATTTTAATCTTTTCATTTTTTAGACTGTTTCCTGTAAGACTTTTTTATAGAACCTTGGTTTTTGTGGAAAGAAAAAAATGTGAGAATAACATTGAGACATTAAATGTATGTACCCCAAAAAAGGAGACAGAGATATTTTGGTTTTAAAAAACAGGGTAAAATGGTGGCATGATATAGTGCAAATTATTAAACAAGTATCTCCCATGTGCCTCTTCTTCATTCTTATAGGTAGAACCTTCATTCAAATTTTTGACTATTTGTTTACACAGTAGTCCGCAAACTGGCCTTATGAACCATTCTATTTTTAAATGTTATTGAGGATCCAAAAAGAGCTTTTGATTTATTTGGGTTATATATATCTATATTAAAAACTAAAATACAGGGACGCCTGGGTGGCTCAGTTGGTTAAGCAGCTGCCTTCGGCTCAGGTTATGATCCCAGCGTCCTGGGATCGAGTTCCACATCGGGCTCCTTGCTCATCAGGGAGCCTGCTTCTCCCTCTGCCTCTGCCTGCCATTCTGTCTGCCTGTGCTTGCTCTCTCTCTCTCTCTCTCTCTCTCTGACAAATA